>NW_027137449.1:1029287-1224830 GCF_001889945.1 Aspergillus brasiliensis CBS 101740 | reverse complement strand
CAAAGGAAAAAAAAAAAAAAAAAAAAAAAAAGAAAAAAGAAAGGATACGACGACATAGATTGATCATAGTAGCCGTTAAGTAGATTCTTATCTGATCCCGTGCGGGAAGAATAAGAAAAATATGAGACATTATGAGAAGGATAATCTACGTGGAAACATGAGTAGCTACTAGTTAGCTGGTGACATGGGGAGCTTTGTTCCGATGATTAATTATTAATAATAATTTAATAAGGGACTGATCAGGAGAGGACGTAAACCTGGTAAGTAAGTAAGTAGATTCTGGTTCGGTTACTCCTTGGTTGGTTCCTCCTTAGTAGGTAAGTAAGTAGTAGGAGGACGACGCCGGTTTAGCCGATACTAGCCATCCAGTTAGCTGGCTTAACCAGGTTTGGGGCCTCCCGTCTGTTGGTTATTTTTTTTAATTGTTTTCCAACTATTTTATTTTTATCTTATTTGGGTCTCATCTTGGTGAGTGTCGACATGTTGACAACTCAGGAGACAACTGCGGGATTTGGTAAGGGATGAGGGAGATGTGTCGTTTTAGTGGGAGTTTATTTCTGTCTACAGAGTAAGTTACTCGAATATCTGGGGATGTGTGGATGACGGGGGATCTGCGTTATTAGAGTATTTTATTATTTTGTAGTTTAGTGTTGTTATGAGAGGTGGGATCGATACAATGAGATGAGAGTAATTAGTAGCTGGCTGGCTTCTATACATATGGTGTATGCCACTTCTTTAGTAGTACTCTAGAGTGAGGGAACCTCACTACTCACATTAATACCTGCTGATAGAGTTCCTTCCCTTCTATACCAGATAGCTTTCACAAGTGGTGTGTGAGAAATCCGCCAATACCATTCAATCCCTGAACTACCCTTGAGCTCAAACTTAGTAGTAGAGAGTAGAGAGACAGAGCTTGTGTGGGTCCCTCATTTCCTCCTACTAACTACCCCTCATTTCTCCCTATACAGAGTAGTAGTAGAGGTACGTAGTCAGAATCAGATAGGTATAGCCTTGATCGACCGACCAGCCTCGATCACGAGCACGTAGTAATACCACCAACCAACAAACCAACCAACCAAGCCCATTCCCAATGAAAGGATTAAGTTAGTTTAACGTTCTTAGTGCGGGATTATATTAAAGTGGAAACGGGAAGGTGATCTGCATTAGTTGCAGACAAATGCAAGTCATTCAGATTCAATCGAGTATGAAAATTAGAAAAAGAAAAAAAAAATGGAGAATATTGATTTGTGGGTTTTTCTAGTGGTGGATTTTGCTTGGTCTGTGCTAGACTACCTAGGTTGGGGCTAGTTTTAGTTTCTAGGTCTTTTTAACAAGCTAGTCCTGGATAGGGAAAGCCGGGAGGCGACTCGGGATGAACTTAACTTTTTGTACTTTTTACAAATTACTGACTGTACCTCTGTCGGTAGATTTATGGGTTTGGGGGGAAGTTCGGGTTGGCGCGGGTGTAACTTAAAACTTATTTAGTGGAAGGGTCGTTTCCTGGTAGATGGGACTCTGGGAGAGTGTGGACGATGCTGGGTAGGTTCAGGTTCGGGTGGTTGCGTTCCTTGGATCTTTTTCCTGGCGCTCTTTTGGGAGTCCTTCTGTCTTCTGTGTGTCTGTGTGTCTGTGTCTTGTGAGAGGGAGAGGGAGAGTAGGAGAGGAAGTAAGTTTGGCTTATTCTATTTGACTTCAAGGAGTAGATGCTTTCGTAGAGTACTTGTTGTTCAATCTCGTATTAATATATTAGATCTAGTCTTTACCTTCACACTAACACTCAACAAATCGATCTACAGAACTTAGCAGAACCCACTAAATCTGTCCTACTAATTACTACATAGCCATCACACACAGGAAGAGACCCTTCCCTCCCATCTAGAACTAAATCCATTCATCCATCATCCATTTCTAGTAATACTACTAAGACCACTCTCGTAAATACATTCCCACCCATAATCCCACACCCAACATGGAAGTATTTTCCGTCTCGGCTAAAACCACCCACTGCCCATTCCCTACTACGTTAAGGAAGGAGTAAAACCAGCTACCCGATTTCCTGGAAATAGGGATTGGAATGGGTCTATGGAGACCTAGGCTGTTCATTTAAACTAAACTAAAATAAGTAACTGATTCAGGTGTGGGCTTGGCTCTTGCTAATTGCTACTGTTGTGTGCGAAATGTGGGCTGGGGCTAGCTACATGGCCGATCGACCAGTAACGGTGGAGTTCACACTGAAGTCTAGAACTTGGGGAGCTGGGAGCTTCGGGAGGTGATAGCCCGATGGGGGTCTATTGGAGGTGGAGGAGAGGGAAAAGGGTTGGAGCTGGTGTGGAGTTGGGGGTGGTTGATCATGGCTGCTGCTGCTGCTGCTGCTCCAGAGATTCAGTGGGAATGGAATGGGTTTGTGTAACGTGTTCTGGGCAGTTAGCTTGTTGTTTGCTTACATCAGGATTATTGAGTAACTAACTAGCTATCTATGTAGGTAGTAGATGAAAAAGAAATGAAAGAGAATACTGAGACTGTCCCTGCCAAGTGCCAAGTACATACACATAGCAGATAATAGAAGTGTACTAACTACCACCTACATAATACTAATAGTAGAGAATAGCAATAGAACACTGCCTATTAACAAGCATACGGCCTCAAGTCTACCCTAACCCTCTCTCGCACACACTCCCAACCGTATATACTACTATTCCCACCCCATAAAGTCCACCCTAACCTCCAATCTAACCCAACCAACTGTCCCAATCTAGACCAAAATACCCTTTCCAATCCAGGTATAACACCCTTTCATTGGTCCTCCCATCCACCGACTGACTGACGGACGGGTCGCCTCCGTCCGCAATTCCCATGGGTACTCAGCGCCCAGAGAGCCAGAATATCCCCAAGTAGCAAAGGGGTGCGGGTCTCGGGGATGGCCGGGCCCCGCCGCTTCTTCTTACCTCTCAGTTCAAACTGTAGACAGTGGTAAGTATCTAGATGGACGTATTGTATCCACTTACTGCCAGTCTGCACAGTCACCCATTCGCTCGCTTGTTACTATAGTAAGTTGTATTGTCACTGTGTCAGTGGTCAATCTGCAGTCCTACTAGTGCCTAGTGGAGCCTGGGTGGAGTTGCTTCATGTATTCAGGATACAATGTATATTACACGCTTGTATGTAAGGAGCTTGTAACGGCTGGAAGGCCGAGATTTGTTTCCCCTCCCCTTCCCCCCACCCCCAATTCTATGTCAGGTTTAGGCTATATTTGGGAGGATCTAGATGGTCTTGAATCAGGGATTCGTTTGGAAATTGATCCTATGGATTGGATTGGTATGTACTTTGGGGTCGATCTAGGTACAGAATTGGAAGATAATAGATACTAGAAAAGGAAATAGGAAAATGGGAAAAAAAAAAAAAAAAAGGGATAAGGGTTGAAGGACTATACGATTCGCCCGCTAAACAATTCCCGACCGATCTCGCCGCTACGCCGCACCCCCACGCTCGAACTGCTGCTGCGTCGTCGTCGGCTACGGCTCTCGGCTGGGTCCGCCGGACTGAGTCCGCTCGCCCGTGCATGCAGGTTCAGAATGTCGGTTAGACTGACTACCCCGACTAGCCGCCCCGAAAGCCGTGCCCCGGGTAGCGCCGAGGCCGGGATCGACGGTGCGCTGAGGTACGCCGCGGTGCCGTTGTTGACTGCGGGTGAGGGGGGTGGGCTGGAGTTGGTTACCAGTGGGATGTGCACGGATGAGTGGGAGGGTGTAGGAGGTCCTGATGAGGATGGTGATAGCGGATCGGTGACCCAGAGGCTATCGGTTTGTTAGTAGTTGTGACTTTGTATGTGCTGGATCTAGGCTTACCGATGGGATCGGGTGGCGACCACCTTGGCGACCGTGTGCGCTAGTGTCGACCCTGGGTTCACGTGGAAGACTGGGAACGAATCCTTGCCCTCTTCCAAGCCGCGATTCGACAGAATCACGGAAATGAAATGCGTGCATGTGTTGCGAAGCAGCGGGAGTGATGATGAGCGCGTGAGAAGCTGTCTGGTCAGCGGTGTTCCTTCAGCCTTATAGTGCTGCGTACCTTGACGTCCGTTGTAGAGATGTTGCCGACAACGTTGAAGTGGTTGTCCACCACTGCAATGGACGAAATGCCCTCTTCATTCATGATCTGCAGCGCATCAACGAGCGGCCGATCGCCACTACATACCATTAGCTAAATCACTTTAGGGAAAAGTTTCAAGGTGTGACACGCACTTAATCGAAATCACATCTCGCGACCCGATTCGCAGATCATGCAGCGACTGCGGATATAGCTGGTCAATCACGGGGAAGCTGCGGCCGTTCTCCCACAGGAACTTGACCAGCCGGAATTGACTGAAAATGCCCACTACCTCATTGTCATCCCTCTCGCTGACCACTACCACGCGATGCACTCCGCCGCCGAACGTCTGTACAGCTGTCATGACACTAGCCGATGCCGGCAGTGTCGTCAGCGGTTCCTTGCGGCCGAGATCCTTGACATCTCGCAGCGGAATCGGAATGCCTTCTTTCGCTTTGCGAGCGAGCTCTTCGTACGATGCGAGGAGCTCCTCATCTGGCTGCGTCAGTCCCGCTGCCAGCAGGAGATAGGCGTTCAGGTCGGAGTAGTCAAAGGTGCCCACGGCCGACTTGTGCTGGGGCGATTCCCGGATCAGCAGCACCGGAGCCCCGGTGTCAATCAAGATCTAGCAGAGTCAGCCCGCGACTCGGAAAGTCTATCAGGATTTAGCAGCAGCGCCCACATTTGTCGCTTCTTCAATTCCGGTGTCTACCTCGACGAACTTCAGGTCGTCTGGACTGACCAGCTCCCCGATGGAGATCTCCCGCCAGTCTCGGCCGACAAACGCGGGGTTGGCATTGTTCGGAGCTGGAGGATTGTCGATGAGACTCTGGATGGCAGCCTGTGTCAGGGAGGGCTGTCGGCGTGCTCGCGGTGAGCCCGGTGTCGCACGGAGGCTGTCGCTGATGCTCTGACGGTGCTGATGGTTCGGAGCGTGCGAGGAGAGGCGGAGTGACCGAACGCTGGCGGATGGCGTGCGGGAATCCGTGCTAGAACGAGGGGATGCAACGTTCGATCCACTGGAATTGCTGTCTGCAACCGTTTCCATCGGGCGGTCCGTCATGGTGGACGGAAATGGGAGGTCGGGGAGGAGCTTAGGTAAGGAGGGAGGGGCGCAGTTGGCGTGCAAGGAGAAGTTCTCCGGAATGGAGTAGCTGTACAAAAGTACGTGAGACCTGATCTGGGGAGGTGATGCTCCCGATTCGAGACAAACAACAGCATCAAAAGTGGGCGGTTCAGGCTGCAAGAAAGGAGAAGCAAGCTGGATGGGAGGCGAAGGTGCAAGGAGAGTCACTCATTCGAAGCCTCCCAAAAAGGCGGGGATGCGGCGGCTCCCTTTAATCGGCCAATCAGCAGTCCCCGCTTGTCATCCCGGCGTCATTCCAGCTCCAGTCTGAACATCTCCTAGTCTCTAGTAGTCTCCAATGGTTTTGCTTTACACTACATCGTCCCTAGCATTCTTTACCCGAGACTGAACAGACTTGTCTTCTTCTTGCTGATCTACAGCCATGCAGGTACACTCTGCAACACCCACACCTGTGGTGGCACTCCCGGCCGAGATATGACCGACCATCCCTGAGACTGCAGTGACATCATCCAGCTAGTATAAATTATGGATATCGTCCCCACTTGATGGCATGACACTTCCGACAATCAAGTCAAGTCTTCCAGCAGTCCTTCCCAACCTATCTTGCGGTATTTATCTGGTCTTTTGTTTTTCATCTGGGGATGGCCTCGTGGCCTTTTCTGGCCTGATTCTCGCTCGTGCTTATAAACGTTGCTGCCATCGCGGTAGAAGCAGAATAGCTTCTCTTTCTTCATTGGCGCCTTGCGCACGGTTTGGCTAGGGTTGATCTCGAAATTCAAGATGGGGGCAGTGTCCAGGCCTGTCGACCTTTTTGCCTCTTTTTGGGTAACCGATAGATACTGTTCGTAGAGAGCCACGCCTTGTCTTGATTCGGGATCTACCAGCCATCCTTCAACCTGGACATCATCCCTAGACGTCCTTGTGAGATCCCCACAGTCCAGCGCTAAAACAATCTCCAACGATGGAAAACGTCGCAGGTACTGGAGGATCTGCTCTGAGAGGTCGCGTTGACGATACAAAACCAAAACTCGGAGATGTGCAAATGCCCCAGAACTCTGCTGCAACTCGCTCCACGACCGGATGACACGATTGCTGAGCGTGACCCCAGACGACTCGCCGCTATTCCAGGCCTGTGGTGGCGATGAAATCTCCAAAGCTACCAGGTTCTGAATGCTGGCTATTTCCACGAGGTCAGGAATCCTGGCGATTGAAGGGTCCAACGTCAACAGCACCCGCCAACTCAAAGCATCACTGCTCACCAATTGCCAGTATTCCGGCATGCCCAGCTCCACACTTCTGACACTATATGAGCGGTAAGGGCTGACTTCTCGGAATTGCTCGGGGTAGGCTGTGGCAAAGAGCTTCCAACTGTGTAGAGTTCGTCTCTTGCTACGGCAAAATTAGGCCAAATCCATATTTAACGATCTAGATCATCCTACCTCTTGCCAAGACAATCCCAGAGGTAACTAGCAATATGCCAGGGTACATAAGCAAATATCTCAGGCCGTAGACTCCTCTGATCAGACAGCAGGCGTTTCATAGCGCAGTGCTGTAGTGAGGGGGCCCCGGCGCGGCTGGTCTCCTCCCAGCCCTTTGGCAGAAATGGGGACTCATGAACCCAGGAGTGTCCATCTGCGTGCTTGGAAGGATGGAAGATTATCTCTCTGTAGGCTTGGCCAGTCCTCCGGTCAATGGTGACGCCGGTCATCTTTTAAGACCGCCCGCCCGGGCTTTGGATGTGAGCTAGCAATGCGTTACTCAACTGCGGCACAGAGATTTCTCATTGACAAGCTATGCAAGCACGTATTGCATGGTAATAGAATAGCCCGTTCACGACGAGTGAATAGTGCTGAATGGCGCGTAATATTGCGTGGTAGGAGTAGATGTTTCACCGCAGACGCAATTCAATGGACACAATCACGTGACATACGACAAGCACAAACACAAATATTACGGCCTGATACAACGTCCAAGGAAACTTGTGGAAGCGTGCGATTGAGCAGATTGACGGACCGTACTCTCAGCCACCGGACATGTGCTTGCAGTATCTCTGTTGTGATGGCTTGTCATGTGACAGGCTGGTGGAGAAGTACAGTGAGTGGGAGTGCCAGATTTCCTAATGAGGAAGCCCCACCGATCGAGTGGTTCGTTCTTTCCTTTCTGTATTTTGGTTGTCTTCATCCTCTTCCTCCTCTCTTCCTCTCTTCCTCTTCGTCTTCTCCTTCTCCTTCTCATCCCGTCTGTCAGAAGCCCCAGTCACATAAAACAGCAAGGCTCCCATTACAGTTTTGCCATGACCAACTTAGAATGCCGCGTGATCGGACTGACTGGATCCCGATGGCGAACTACCATGCAACTAACACAACACTCATGCTAACAGGAACCCACAGCCGCTCAAATGATTCATCGCCATAATCTCATTACGGAATTGAACCCAAGGGATCTCTCGGTATCCTCACTGCAGCAAGTTACGCGGACAGCGACGGTCTAAATTTGTTACATTCAGGGATGTGTCCGCCCTGTTCCTGCGTTCCCTGCAGATGACTGTCCCATATCCACGCCCGGAGGGCTGGTCAGCCGCTGCGCCTCGATGTCCCATAGGTCACAAGTCAATCGAGGCTGACGCGGGTGCCAAGCGGCGAGCCCTCTCATGCATGTATCTTTCCGCCTGCATATCTCTGTCGATCCTATACCCCGCAGGGCCACAGCCTTATGGCCCTGTTCTTCTGACTCCTCCAAATGGGAATGACTCAGGCTAGGTTGCCTGAGCCCGTTATAGATATCACTGCCCTGCGGCTTGGGATCAACATGATGCAGTTCTGCAGGATCAGGAGGCTGCCTGCCTCGTGGCGCCCGATACTGTACATTTCAAGAGGCTATAAAATGAATTGAAAGTCTTCACTAACCTGCAAAACGCTGTTCTTTCCCCTAAATCGCTATCAATCCAATCAACTAGTCTCATCAGTCATTTCGGACTTTAACTCACACGAGCAGACACGCACTAACCATGTCTTCTGATGCAAATCTCAAAGACCCTACCGCTCTCCATAGGGTCGTACGGGTAGTACATGCGTGGAAGCGAGAGTCAAGCATACTCCAACTGTTCACATCCTTCATATCAAAGCCCCCATCGATTCAGGCGGCAGACGTACGTCAGCATACTGTATGGCTGTTTGATAACACGGCCTACCAACTACCGACGCCCACAGCGTCCAGGCAGGCATCATGGCGTGCGGAAGTCGTGGCCTGCGCTTTTCGCAAGGATAGCCGGAGGGATATCACCAAGCTCGTCGCCATGATTGCAGACCTCATCGGATTGGATGGAGAAATAGGAACAGACAAGGAGACACGCCATCGGATAACAGAACGACTACAGCCATTTCTATTTCATACTGCATCCGCCCACTTGATGACACTTGAAACCCCTTTGCCGAACAGCACTATCCAGATGCAGCAGATCGGACCCACCGATGACAGTGGCATCAGTAGCCAGACCATCAGCGCCGACAGCAAGCACATCACGGATGGCACTAAGATCCGGTCTTACTTGAGAGGTTGGGGAAACCAGGTTTTCATGGATACCATCTTTGCTGGTCCAGAAGGTTGGCTTGTCATCTCCGACATCGACGATACAATCAAGTACACCAAGACTTCTGAGTCCATCGGCATCCTCCGGACCACGTTCGTTGATGATCCTAAGCCCATTGCCGGAATGCCACAGCTCTATGCCCATATCCAGAACCAGCTTGTACCCACATGGTTCTACATCTCAGCTTCCCCGTATAATTTGTACCCATTTCTGCACGGGTTCCTTGGTGCATACTTCAGTCCGGGTACAATGATCCTTCGAGACACATCCTGGCTGGATATAAGCGAGCTAGTGAAGTCCTTCACCGTCAACACACACGAGTACAAGGTGGACCGCGCGGAGAAAATTCATGGTTGGTTTCCCAAGCGCCAAGTGCTCTGTATCGGAGACTCCACCCAGCAAGATCCCGAAGCCTACGCAGAACTTTATAAGAGGCATCCGCATTGGATCCAAGCAATTTGGATCAGAAAGGTTACAGATGTGCCTCATTTGGATGAGCAGAACTCCCCAGAGAGATTCAAAACTGCGTTTGCGGGTATCCCGGAGCATGTGTGGAGGGTGTTCGAACAACCAGCCGAAGTACACCATCTGGTGGCTGAACTCAAGTCAAAGCAGTCGACAGGCACAATGTCTAAAACAAGGCCTGGTCAATCAACAGAAACTTCCGCCACCACCGGAAGACTTGGTGACGAGCTCAATATCGCCTGATCAGTCGATCTATTGACGGTGCTGAGATAAGCCGTTCTCCTTCGGGTTACGTCAACATGAGAACGGTGGCTGCAGCCCACTCCAAATTTATACTACTAAGCTAGTACCCTTGCACCCAAAGGTTGCAGACCACCTAAATTTTCATGATCTATTGGAAGAAGCCCCGAATATACCAAAGTCAAGGCTGCTTATTCACCGAAAACTTTTATCGCACTTGGCGCAAGTACAACTAAAGTTCGCGACAATCATTGTCGCACCGATTCATATCAATTGAGTTCCAATTGTTACTCGATTGAGAGACTGCAACACTATCACTGTGTCAGTGAATCCGAGCAAATCATCATGAAGCCTGCAAAGCCTCAGTCAACCACGATGGACGAACAGACGTTCGTGCCACCAACCATGAGAGCGCTGTACTTCAGTCCGGCATCAACAGCCGTCACAGACCACAGAAATATGGACGGACCTAGGATGGATTCCCGCGTAAAGTTCGACACAGACTTTCAAACTCCCATCCCCTCCGGGAACGACTATCTCGTTAAGGTGCAGGCAGCAGCCTTTTCACATGATGAGCTGCGGCTGTCTAATATTTTGAACCCATCCAAGTCCATTCCGCAGATTCCTTTGCATAGCTTTTGTGGCACGGTCATCAGTACTCCTGAAAAGGACCACTGGAACCCAGATGGCCCCAAGTTCAAGGTTGACGACGCCGTCTTTGGGCTGATCAAGCACTCGCGCGACGGCGCAGCTGCCGACTATGTCATCGTATCAGAAGATGAGCTGGCATACAAGCCCAAGAATGTCAGCGCTGCCGAAGCAGCTACCATCCCCATGCCAGCTTTGACGGCCTGGGAGGCGTTATTCAAGTACGCCGGGCTTGACACCACCGACGTTAAGCAAGGTCGCCAGCAGCTAAGGGTTCTCATTACCAATGCGCGCAACAATGAGGTTGCCACTCAGGCACTACAATTGCTTCGATCGCATAAGCTCTTCCCACACTGTCGGCCCTGGATTTGCGCAACCTGTGACGCTGAAGACCAGGAGGATTACCTGCGGAAGCAATATAACGTGGACGAGACGATCTGTGCGCCTCTTCCCCTACCACATGATTATGATCTCGGGTCTATCTTCCGTAAGAACCGCTGGGATCCGGTAGATGTCGTCCTGGACTGTGCTGGCCAGCAGATGTTCGAGCAAGCACACTCTCCAAAGGTTATCAAGGAACACGGTGCTGTGTTGACCGCGGTAGACTCGACGCCGGCGGAAACCCGGGATCCTCTCGGTGATGATGAACCACGCAAGGATGGCGTGCTTAGTCGCTTCATCCTCGTCAGCCCCAACGGTAAAGCCTTGAGCCGGATTTCGGAACTAGTAGAGGCAGACGAGGTCCGAGGGCGGGTTGAGAGCATCAAGGATTTGGTTGATGGCACAGACGTGCTATCTGCAGGGGCGGCGGGAGCGGGTGGAGGACGACGGGGAGGAATGATGGTGATCCGGGTTAACTAGCATGAGGTCTTTGATTTCTATCATACTGTAACATTGTGATTTATTGCAGCATGACAGCTCAGTGAATGTACCATACCTGGCAGCTACATTAGCGATTAGAACCTTCAATGTATAGACTACTAAATTCAAAATAAGACGATACTCAGAACGGGGCATGTCGATGACAGATCAGCTCTTCAGCCTGGACTGCGTGAGACGGGCTAATACCAAAATTCTTTTCTTGTTATTGATTCTTACAGGTAGACGAAGCACACCCCTGAAGTAACTAACGACATGGTGGAAGAGTAAAGCGCTAGAAGGTCAATCAATAGACGGAAAATAAGAAGGGGAGAAAAGAAGAAAGGTAAAAAAAAAAGAGGGGGGGAGTAGAAGCACATGAAAGTCCAACCCGGTTCAAATGCAGCATAGGATAAAACAAAACCACCCAGTCACAATACGAGTTTAGTGTGAAGTGACTGAAGATGAAGGAAATGAATTGATCGAAAGGAACACGGAATCAAACAGCACATGCCACCCGGTATACATGGTAGATACATTTTGGAATGAAAATGAGTAGACGAGAAAAGGAGGGTTCTCTGCTACATACATAGTATGTAGTTAGAGGAAAGAGAAATAAAGGGGAGTGATAACGTGATTAGACGAGGGAAGCCTTTGGTATAATGATTTAGTAAGGGAAAGGAAAAGGAAGGAGGAAGATGGTAGAAGAAAATAAATTTTTAAGGGAAATAAAAGATTCATAAATAGAATAGTAAATAAAAAGCAGAGGCCCATGCAAGGCCTGATTGGTTCTCTCTTTCTCCTTGTGTAGTACACTCATTCTCATTCTCTCTCTTATCTTTTTTTTTTATTATCTTTTGGATAGTTTTGATTGTCTGACGAGGACACAAACCAGTTGCGTCTTTGTCGTGGCATACCGGGTTCAATGCTCTGGATGACGCCCCGGTGCTGTTTGTCTGTCCCGGCTGCATGCATTTGAACGTGTGTCAACTTCCAAGGAAAAATGCGTACATGTCCTGTGGCAGTTGATGTGTGTTTTGAGGAATACATTTGGCATGGCGGCGCCTTGCCCCTTCTGAAAGGGGAGGCGAGTCGATGGGTGGAGAAGAAAGATGCGGAAACAAAAGCAGACAACGAAGAGACAGATCAATGGAGATCGAATCGAACATCCCGTGCAAAACAATGCAAGACGGATTTCATATAAACGCCACTCTGCCAGTTCCAACCGGAATACCGGTGACTACTTCAAGGTGAAGCCAAGTAGAGCTCCCCCGGGGTAGTTGTTTTGTTGATTCAAAGGCCAATAGCATAAGGGGAAATAATGGGAAAGTAAAAAAAGACAAACTAGGTTGGGGACTATAGCAGATGACGAAGAATGATAATACCCTTACAGTAGGGAGTCGAGTCTAGTGAAAACGCTCAAACATGCTGCCACAATCTGCAAGAGGATTAGCACTGAGCGCAAGGTAGTCAATGAATGTATGACGAGAAACGTACCTCCATCTGAAGCTCTCGGTCTTTAGATTTGTTCACCTCGTCGTTGATAGCCTGTGCCAGGTTGGCTCCAATGGCCTGCGAGCCTCCTGCTCTCCGGGCAAATGGCCACTGAGAGTATTCGGCAAGCAACTCATCCACCTGCGCGAACGCCCTTTCCCGGGCCTCGTGACTCATGGTGACAAGGGCATTCTCCAGCACGTTGGCTGCATAGGCCGCGCATACCATGGTGATGGTTCGGAGGTAACGGAACTCGACGTCTTCGGGGAGCCATGCGTTCGCCGGGAGGATCACCGTACGGCTGCTGCAGACGTTGCGGACGCGGCGGTGGAGATCGTCCTTGGCGCCTCCATCGGCGACGGGATGCGTAGCCATGTCGAAGAGGAGAAAGTTCCGCTTTTCGGTACGGAGGATACCCTTGTCTACCAAGCCTTTGGCGAGGCGTTCGCGCACTTGCTTGAGTTGGTAGCCAATCTTCATCAGATTCCAAGTTTCGCCTGCCCGGAAGACAAGCCGAGTCAGCGAATGTGTCAATAGCAATCGTGGAATTAACAATAAAGAATATCATCGGAGATGTCCCTTCATAACGTACCGCTCAACAGATCTATCCAGGAGTTCACGCTCATCTTCTCACTCGACTTCATTATCTTCAGCGCCTCGTCCAGCAAGACCTCCCCAGTTAGCGTATCGTCGACCACCTCAATCACCCGATCGGCCAAAGGGAAACGTCGTCGAGAGGAGTCCTTCTGCATGCTGATCCGACCACGGAGCGCTAACTCAATCACGATACATCCTCGGAGGGCGTAGGAAATGTTCTCATTCCAAAAAGACAGATAACCCTACAGCGACACCAGCACGCGCCTGTCAGCGATTGAACACCGGTTGTAAATGCGCGTAGTAAGGCTAGGAGCTCACCTGCTTATCCTTCAGTCCCAGCAGAAGTACCTCTTCCATCAGCGTCAATTTGGGCTGCTTGCTGCGTTCCTCCGTCTCACTGATGTCCCTGGGGTCGAAGGCGATCTTGTGACCGTTTTCGGAGCTGGTGAATGAGGTCTCGGGGACGCGGTTATCCAGCGAAGAACCGTTTCTTGACACAGGCGAAGAGACTCTGCTGTCGTCATTGTCTTCGGCGCCAGCGACTCGACCGCCACCTCTTCGGCGAGTCAAGCCCCCGGCTGAGGCCATGAGGATCTAAATGCGGCTGGGAATCGGGAGTGGGGGGGAGGGAGGGATAAAGGGAACAAGGATATGTCGATAAGCACGCGAGTGTTGGAGCCTATGCCGTTATCGTCTGCGACATGGACTGATGTTTGCTTATTGGGCCGGTGCCTGGGTAAAATTTTATGGGGTAGGAAGATCGGAGGTTGGAGTTGCTGGAATGGAAGAAGTGACGCCGAAAGTTTGCTGGACGGGAAATTGTCAGGGGGGTGTGGTTTGGGTGGACGACGACGAAGAGGAAAGGCAGGCCGACAATCAATGGGGGAAGAAGGAGACGGGCGGCCAGAGAGTGGGTAACTGAGCCGAGCAGCGACAAGAGACCCCAATTCAACCCGGTGAGAATCCAAGACAAAGACAGTGGTGGTGGGAGATAACCCGGGGGAGAAAGTGGATGGAGGAGATATAAGATTGATGCGGTCGATGCGGTCGCTAAGGCTATCTGGCGCTTGGTCTTCCTTTGGCTGGGCGTCTCCAGTTTGTTGCTCCTCCGGTGACGGACCCCATTCCTTTATGGCTAACTTACTATCTAATTCTAAACTACCAGCCCACTCTGATCCAGGCCCCTGCTTGTTTTACTTCTATTTTACGCTCTGCTTCAGTCACACCAGCATTGGTCCTACAATTACAGCAGGAATTCCCAGCCCTGCTCCCTCTACGTGCGCAATACAATGGCTGGGTCCTGCACTCATTCCTCGTTGATTGCTCCCGAATCGGTAGCCTCCACGTCATCCCACGGAACCGCATATCAGATTCGTTCCGACCTGAACACCGCGTGCAATTCCAAGCTTAAATCAACGCTGCTAGTTCTCTTGGTTATTAATTTTCCAAGCTTAAGAACTTGCTCCCCTAACTACCATTATTTCCGGCAAGATAAGAAAAAAAAGAAAAGAGGATGATCCATACGAAAAGACCAGCCAAAATCAGTCAAAACTGCATTGAAGATGATATACACGATATAATAGAGCGAAAGAGCACAGGCATGTATCAGCATACAGAGTAGCGTGACCGAGATGCACGCCAGCATTCCCTTTCCTTTCTATTCTAATTCCCCCAATCCACTCCGACTCCTCGCATTACGTTCGTATTTAGTGAGCTACCACAGTAGTCAGTACCGAATCCCCACAAGATAGGTCCAATTGCAGAGTAAGGTGTATCAAACTTACCATCGGGCTGGCCAAGGATGTACTCAACAGCCTTGTCAACTATAGCAGAAGTGAAAGTTAGTACACATCCTCGGGCATCGCATTACCCCACAAGGACGTCTTGTCCCAAAGAATAGGACTTACCGCTGTGGATGGAGTCAGCCTCCTTGTCGGGGATCTCAATGCTGAATTCCTATAGACATCCCTATCAGTATACAACGTCATCCATAAACTTGGGCGTATTCAATATCCATACCTCCTCGATGGCCATGACGACCTCAACGGTATCCAAGCTGTCCAGGCCGAGGTCGTTCGCGAAGTGAGAGGCACCGTTGATCTGTTGAATTGCGACCGTTAAGCTATGATTCTTTACCCGCGGGAAAGTCCGGGCCAATGAGTTCGGCCGTCATCGGGTATCCAAACTAACCTTGCTAGCATCGGAGACCTGTGAATAATCCCATATCTGTCAGTTACTGCACTTTTTCTCATCTTGATAGCTTGCAATTCCTTGCTTGGAGGGAGAAGTTAAAAACGCGCGATTCCGGACGCACCTTGTCAAAGTTCTTCAGAAGGTTGACTATCCGACCCTCAACCTCGTCCTTGTTAAGACCGGCAGGAGCGGAGTAGAGTCTGACACCCTGGTAGGCAAAGCGAGGGGCGAATTGAGCCGGGCGAGCGACAGGAGAGCTACGGATCTGGAAGGGAGCCGGAGTCTTGACGGCACGAGGGACGGAGGCCCTGAGGGAGCGGACGACAGCGGAGCGGAACATGGTGACAGGGAGGTGAAACTGAAAAGGACGGCTAAAAAGGGCCTGAATAAAGGAAAAGAGGTGGAGTGGGGGGAGAACGAGGAGGAGGAGGTAGTGATGGAATGGGGAAAGATTGGGGGAAATGAAGCGATGGATGATGAACGGGTTTGGATTCTGTTGCGGCTCGGAGGAAGCAAAATCCTGGCGGCGGGCCAATCACGGGGCGGCAGAAAGCCATGACCTAAGCAGGCCGGCGACCCAAGCAGAACTTCGTCGACTTCCACCTCCAACCGCTTCTGGTTCGAATTGCTGCTGTTCCTCCCCCTCTGCCAATTGACCTCCCCCCCTCGTCATCCCCGCTCTTTCGCGCGCTTCCTCGACTTCCGCGATGGCCGCCCCCAAGTCCGTCGCCAGGCTCGTCGCCTACTCTCGTCCTACAGCCTTCCCTCTCCGCTCTTCGCCCTTGGGTTCCATCGCAAACTTCTCTTCCTCGGTGAACCGGGCAGCTACGCCAGCTGGTCCCCCCCAACCGGGCTTCCGTCTGCCCCCTCCGAAGAAATGGGACGAAGGCTCTGAGTCCTCTCTCGACAAGGCCGGAAAGTACTTCCTGATGGCTGAGTTGTTGCGCGGCATGTACGTCGTGCTGGAGCAGTTCTTCAGACCTCCGTAAGTCGCCCCATTTCATCCAGCTTCGTTAGGTCTGCCTCGGTGCACATCATCATCAGAAACCCCCTGTGGGCGATCAGAGCCGGTCTATTACTTTGCATCGTCTTACGGAGAGTGGTTGTGTCTCAATGGACATGCTCGCTGATGCACCGGTCGTCTAGTTACACCATCTTCTACCCCTTCGAGAAGGGTCCCATCTCCCCCCGTTTCCGTGGCGAACACGCTCTGCGTCGCTACCCCACCGGTGAAGAGCGCTGCATTGCCTGCAAGCTCTGTGAGGCCATCTGCCCGGCCCAGGCTATCACCATCGAGGCTGAGGAGCGTGAGGATGGAAGCCGTCGCACGACGCGTTATGATATCGACATGACCAAGTGCATCTACTGCGGTTACTGCCAGGAGAGTTGCCCTGTCGACGCTATCGTTGAGAGTGAGTAACCCGTGAAATAATGCGTGAGTCATGTGACTCCTACTGACAATGTTGCGTAGCTTCCAACGCCGAATATGCCACCGAGACCCGTGAAGAGCTGCTGTACAACAAGGAGAAGCTCCTTGCCAACGGTGACAAGTGGGAGCCCGAGATTGCTGCTGCTATCAGAGCCGATGCTCCTTACCGCTAAGCGGCATCTGTATTTGCCAATGATGACACCGGACACGGTGTCCATGTGACTCCCCTTGAAAGAGATGCGAGAAAAACATGATATTAGAAAGAAAGTCTTTCCGACCTAGAAAGCTTGGCTTGTAGCCACCCCCAATTATTCCCACGCTGTACATATCTCACGCCCACCACCCCTTCGCCTCCCTGATTACCTTCTGTACTAGTCGGGTCTACCGGAATTGATCAGATCGGCCACTCGATTCCGGGTCTGGTTTTGTCTTTGATGTTGAAGGAAATCCTGCATGTTGTGTTGCTTTTACTCCTGTTTGTCTAGGGATTCAATCAAAGAATTTTTCCTTTGTTATATGCCAGATCAAGTGCTTAAACAACGACCTAACGCCGGTACAGCAACAACATGCTCAACACATAAGCTACTAAATCTCATAGCAATCCATGGTCTGTCATTCTCCGCCGCCGCTCGCTCATGCGATATCTTCAACAGCGCTGCGGTATTCAGCTAGCATATTCTCCCAGCAACAAGATCCGAGCCCATGCTCCAATCTTGATGTATTTACATACCTCAATCGATCACTATCATCGGATACTCCCCATGCGGAACTACCCAAATTCAGAATCACAGAGAAAGAGGCTCCTATGCACGGTAAGCCAGAGAGGATATTCCACCTAGTTTATCACCCCTATTGTCACAGAATGCAGGGCGCACACACACACACACACACACACACACACACACCGCATATCCGCCTTGAGATCCAAAACGAGTCTAGACTATGCACAAGAGAATACACATACGAGTACCTCGAAAAGGTGGTACAACGACGCTGATGTCCCTGCATCACCACCACGGAAACACCAGTTATCTTTCCTACAAAACAAAAGGAAAATACCGTCTTCCTCTCCATCAATCTCTGGTAGCGACGAGACGTCCCGACCCGTAGTGTGTAACAAAGCAACAGAGCTTGATTAAGGTTAGTGTTGTATTTCTTGGTGCAGTAGCAGGTTGACGTGTCCCAGTGCTCGTAGATGAGGGTAGGAGAATGCCAAAGATACCCCTTATATTCATACTACACTACTCTCCTCCAAATTTAAGCATATCTGTGGGTCCTTCTAGATCTCTACAACTCATATAATCTTCTGAGTGAGATAATCCATACTCCCGGCACATCCCAAACAACGAAACCATGAAGCTCAATACTATCCCAGATCTCTATATAACCTCTCAGCCCCTTTCACGGCAATGAATGAAAGAGAGCTTCCCTACTATCCACCCCCATCTCTCTCATCCCTCTCTCTCATTCCTCTTATCCCCTTCACCCTCCTCACCACCACCACCACCACCACCACCTTCTCTCGCCAACAATGTCACCCACCATCACCCTCTCCCTCCTCGTCTTCCACGGCTCCCCCATAGACTTCATCAAATACCGCCACGCCATGCTCCTCGTCACCTACCCGGACAACCAACCAAGCATGTTCCACATCACCGGAAACCCCGGGAACTTCGAGTTCGTCGAAGTAACCGGGGCGAACCCCACGCAGAGCGCCAAGCTCGAGAGGAATATCCTTGTCTCGAAGGTAAGTGATCCCTCCATCTCTAAGGAAAGTATCAGAGATGCATGCGCGAGGGTGAAAGTCCGGAATGATGTGCTCGGGTGGAATTGTCAAAATTGGGTGGGTGAGGCGCTGAGTGAGTTGGTGGCTCTTGGGTGCTGTTCGGAGAAGGAGAGGGGAGATGCTGTGGATGGGATGGTGGATGCTTGTGCGGAGGCGAGGGATGAGAGGTTTGCTGTTTAGATTCCTTTCTTTCTTTCTTCCTAGAATTGCAGAGAGAGGGAAGGTTGTGTGTGGTTCAAGGGGTGGGGATAAAAGTTTTGAGTGATTTCGATCATAGATTGATAGACGGGGTGGTGATAGATGAGTGCTGTCGAGATTTCGGGTTTCATGACTTATATGAGTTATGAATTATGATTTAGACAAAAGTTGGCTGGCAGACAGTTTTTAACGAAGATTATGAATATTGGGGATGCATTGTTAGTTGGGACATGCTCTTATGTTGGATCATCAGTCTCTGGCTACCTGCATCAAACAGTTCAATTACTCAAACAAATTCGTACATGAATGTAGTGTGTGTGCGTGTGTGCGCAAGCTCAGCTGGCATAGAAACACAAACAAAGACAAAAATGCTTCGTGAGATTCGGTATATATGCACAAAATGAACAAGAGAACCTCCAGAGTTGTAACTCCCCAAACACCGTTTCTCCCAATGCCCGCACTCCCTCAACTTTTTTGTCTCGAGCTTCTTTGCTCAATCTGTAGCATGTCTGCTCCTCTCTGAGTTTTCCCTTTTGTTCTTCCTTTTTCTTCCCCTTTTATTTGGCCCATTCTTCTTGTGCGTGTATGTACACATGGTCAGAGGCTGCAGCTTGGTATTACACTTTGGACGGGTCTCCACTTCTTTTCTTAATCCAGCACAATGTTTGCTTATTTCTTGCCTCCAGACTTGGCCTTGAAGCTACCCTCAAAGCCCGGTCTGGGCTTCTTCTTACCTCCAGCCGACTTCTTGCCACCTCCCTTGTTGCCCTTCTCCTCTCGGCGCTTCCGGAGGTTCTCTTCGCGCTTCTGCTGCTTCATGTCCTTGCCCTTCTTCACGGCTTCCAGACGCTCCTTCCATTCGCGCTCAGACTTCTTCTTCGCCGATTCCTTGCGCTTGAGCGCCTTCTTCAACAATGATGTGTCGTCGCGGACCCGCTCGCCATGTGCCCGCTTCTTCGCGTTCAGCCACAAGTCCTTCTCCTCGATATCGGCCCGCTTCTCTTCGTCCATGGCCGCAAGCTTGGCCTTCTTAGCTTCAACGGCCTTCAGGGCTGCGGCGGGATCCCTAGGACCGTGGCTCTTATGTTGCTCCCGGACACCGGAAAGAGTGGGGTCGGCCTGTTGGCCATCTGCGAAGACAACGCGACCAAAAGCGTAGTTGTTGTTCGAGCCGACGGAATCAGCGGGGGAGCGCGGGGATGCAAGAAGGGAGCCCGAACCGCCAGGAGAAAAGCGGCGGGCCATGGCTTCATCCTTCAGCCGTTGCTCCTCTTCTCTGGCCTTTTGGCGCAGCTCCTTCTTGTGCGCCTTGCGTTGCTCGGCTTTTTGGCGACGAGCTTCGATTAGCTCTTGACGATTTCTGGCGGGCTTTCCGTTAAGCCCGTCGGCATGGCGGGCTGCGCGAAGTTCATCGAGCCGCTTCTGTAACCGTTCCTTTAGCTGTTCGGGGGTAGGCTTGAGAGGCTTAGGTTCGGAGGTGGAGGATTTGGAGGCATCGGTGGGAGGAGCAATGGAGGATATGGAAGAGCTGCCCGATTGGGGATTGGAAGCATCGAACCCAGGGGAGTTCGGGGTGGACGCAGAAGACGATGGTTGTTCTTCTTGGTCGGCGCTAAACTCGAGCGAGAGGCCTTCGGCGGGGACGCCATCCGCAACTTCGCTGTCATCACTATCGCTGTCCTCTTGTTCTTGTTGTTGTCCCTTGGTCTTGTTGGCGGGGGTCGACTCGGATTTTTGCACAGCCTCACTTGCAGGAGTTTCGGTCTCTTCTACCTTGACCTTCCTAGCGACTTCCTTGGCCTTCTTCTTCTCCTTTTGAGCGGCTTTCTTCTGGGCCTTCTTTTCCTCCTTCAACTTCTTGCGCGCTTCTGCCTCTTCGGCCGACTTGGAGGATGCGCGCTCCGCATTGGCCGAGTCTTCAGCCTGCTTTTGCTTCTTCGAGTTGGCGTCTCCTCTCTTCAGTCCCTCCTTGGGCATCTCGGAGCCAAGTTCACCGTTATCAGAAGAGTCGTCTCCTTCCTCATTTCCTTCCTCGTCGCGTTTACGCTTGCGTGCATTCTCATCCATCACATCCTTCGCTGACTTGGCGGAATCGGGGTCCAACTTTGCCCGCTTGGCTTCACGGGCCTGCTCCTTAGTCTGCTTCTTCCGCTTCCATTGATCCTGTTCCAGGAACCGCCGGTCAGCTATGCTTTAAGCGCGATACCAAATGAGGCGAAGGGAGGAAGAGAAGGGCAGGAGAATTTTTTTTTTCTTTTGCAGCAAGATTGGACAAGTCACATACACTGCCGTCTTCGCCGTAATAGAATTTCGCCGGGATCAGCGACAGCAAACCGTCGAAGGCCTGAGCATGGCTTCGCAGGCGTTCCTGAAGAAGAAAAAACAGAGGAGGTCAACCTCGTGATCGGGCATAGTACAATGCACGGAACAACACACCTCGATATCATCCATCCTTCAAGAAACAAAGTGACCGCAGACCTTCCTAGGGATCCAAGCCGTCGAGCCAGTAATATACTGGAGGTTGATGAGATATTTGGGCAACGCTCGGTCGAACGTAGTGAAGGCCGCGATACCTCGAAAAAATTGGGTGGGCAGGTTGAAATCTTGGCGCTCTGTCTCCGCTCGGCTGTTCACCGCCCGCGCACACAGACTGTCTTCGGATTAATGTTTGACCCTGTGCAGCAGCAACTGGTCAATGAAATGTCTGTGCGTGTTTCTACACTTACTATGGAGTAGATAGTTAACTACAGTAGTAGCGACTTTCATCATAACCACTCATCATTGTACAGCTACAGCAAGTCGATGCAGAGAAAAACATTGGTTCGTCCAAACCATACAAAAAGTCATCAACTTTACTCAGAGTCCCATATCCATAGGAACCCTCATCAGGTACCAGCCCATGATGATTTACTCTTGCACTTTCAGTATTGCTGGCACATCCAATTCCGGACATTCTTCGCTCTGAATATCCGTGATATTGTTATAAGGGAATGGAATCGTCCAGATCAAGTCAAAACTAGATAGGGCACCCAGTCATTAGTTACTCATCTAGCCCGAAACCAAATTCCTCCAATAACTTACCGATCTTCAGGGTAGTCCGGGGGGTCATCGTAACCCAGCGCCTGAACAATCTCCCTCATTTTACCATGACGCCAGGAGATCAGGATATTCCCTGTTCCCTTGAACTTTCTAATTCGTTTCGCCACACAATTAACGTGATTGCGCTTGCAGGATGTATCGACCGAGAGATCAAGATCCGTTGCGACGGGGAGTACGGTCTCATAAGAACGCCTATGCTGGCCTCCTGAGTAGCCACCAGTATAAACGTTAGTTTCGGGTGAGGAGAGATGGAACAACCGCGTGAGATGCGCCATGTCTTACGCTTATTGATCTTGGGTGCCATCACATGGCCAATTTCATATGGTGACCCCACGCCGAATACCTCCCGGAGACACTCGGCGCGTTTGAAACCGTCGGCATTTAGTCCACTGTCCTCGGGATCTGGCGGTTTCTCGCCATGGCGGATGAGATATACTGTCGGGGGATTGGGTGTTGATGTTGGATGTGCGCGTAAGGTGCCGGGGAAACATAGAGAAGATAGTAGTAGAATGGGTAGTATGGGTTTCATTTTGGGAGGCCCAGCGACACTCTCTGATAGTAGTATATATCCAAGAGGGCCGTTGAGGTTTCAGACACAAGGTCAACGCACCGACAACAACTAGTGTAGATCAGGAGTCCTCTGGTGAATGACCTCGAAGTCGAAAGACTCTCTAGAAGCTCCCTTCTCTTTTACTCCATCCTAGGAAGGAGCGCTACGCACTATATAACAGCCTGTAGCAAATACGCAGTGGCACCCCCCCGCCACTCTACACGCGTGGATCAACAATTCTCGCACACCACCCATTGCAAACCAAACTATGAGCGAATTTCCAGGATGATCTATGTGTTCATAGGGGAGGAAAAAGAAAATCTCGGTGTCGCGAGTGGGTGCTGGTTAGTTACCGTTGAAACATGTTCCCCTCCCATATACTTACTTATTTGTATGCCGGCAGAGTTGTCGGTCAGGCGGGCTATCCACCACCGCGTAAAGTATAACCTTATTGGCGACCAATCCATTTGCTCACGCCAGCTGGTCACTGGAGTCAGATGATGAACTATCTAGACTAGTTCTCGGGTTTGAGGGGCACTTTTTGAGAGTAGTTTGCGGATATTTGGGACATCCATCGAGGGGCGAAACAAATTGTGTGGTGCCGCGTGTGTAGGAAGCTTGATATGTGCAACATGGTGGTGCGGTTAACCTTGCATTTTGCGTATGCTGGGGAGGTGGGTTGTACTGCGTTGATTGTAAGGGGTTTGGGGGAATCTTGGTCATGATAAGGTTTGATATTGATGGGTAAGTAGATGCTTATTGCTGGGTTCAGTTGGTGTGTAAGCACTGTAGTGGTTGCTGGCCCCGCGGTTTTATACATAAGGGCGCTGGCGTCCGTGGATCTTTTCATCGTGATCGTGATTCTACAACAAGGGCTGGCGAAGTATAACTACTTTGGAATCGTCCAGCCAAGTATTCAGCCTTATGCCATAATTTAGAACCTACTTGCTGCCTACGCTTGACATCATACTTCAACGGTGGGAGGGAATGCGCTCTCCCTTCAGCTCTGACATCCCGCCCGATGCTAGGCAGAGAGCGACAGCCGCCATGGGGTGTGTGACTGTGTGCGTGCGCCCTGGACTAATCTCGGCGCAGCACCCGAGGATTCTAGAATGACATTCGACAAGGCTAACTCGACCAACTTTGATCTGCTAGATATCTATCTGATCTGAACAACTGCCCACTGCCAGTGGTGCCCCATAGCCCGAGGCTCGGATCGTTGCAAGTCTCAACCCGCCAAGGGTCCAAGAGAAGCGAAACCCAGTAAAACTGACCGGAGCCAAAGACGAGTGATCCACTCAGCGACCAGATTCACTCTGGATCCCTCCACTGCTCGTACGTGTTCGCAACACTAGGCGGGCGTAATTCTGCACTAGTAGGGAAATAATGTGTCTGCCTGCTAATGCCGGTCGCTTTTGGACCCCAATTAGAAACGACACTTACTTAAGTCGTACGTACAGAGTCCGGCAAACACGGAGGCTTGCTATTCCGATGATCCGGCATTTCCAGGGAAGGCGTTATGGGGGCTTATTTCGGTAAAATCACCAGCAGACGGATGCAATGTTGAATTTGTCCAATAGAATAGTGGCTGGATTGTATTTGTACTATACAGTATCGGCATCACGCCATCTATTTATGGATTCGCACAGCCATTGTCAAGTGGATGTGCGCACGCAGTTGACTATTCTATCAATCTATGCAATAACTATGCAACTGTGGGTGCTAAGCCACTGGGGCGGCTGTGTGGGAGAGCCACATGTGAGCTCGGTATGAGGTGTAATATGATACCATGGTAACGTCACCGATGTACCCGTGCTAACTCCGAGGCCGAAATTCAAGTCGCGGCTAACTAGCTCTGCGCTTACTACGGGGGGTGAATGGAAGTAAGGGGCCGGATGTGTAATGCACGGCGTATCTAAGTCATTGCATAATGACAAGCATGATAATCAGGATTTTGATTCATTAGAAGGCCGTTGAATTTGCCACTGTCAGGCAAAGCAAAAGAAGTAAAAAAAGTACCTGATCCCCAGGTTGGCGGGGAGCCATTCCGAAAGGACGACAAGATCAACACCCGCCCTGCGCCCATCAAGAACACATGGCACAGCCACCCCGCGATGCATGGTGGCGGGGGATCTAGTTGATTCCGTACGGCATCAGCCTCACAACAGCCACAATGTTAGGTCGTAATTCGTAATCTCACTCAAATTTTGGTTACTCTCTGACCGGGCTGTGACTGAACAGCGTAATTATTGTCCCGTGTTTCCTCTGCTTCTCAGCTGGCGCTGGGCTCTTGGCGTAGCGGGGGCCTCATTGAATCTTGGTGGGGCTCGCCTTCTGGGCGAGTCAGCACTGCGCCTGCTCAGCCCTGCAGTGCCAGATCACCTTATCAAGTGGCCAAATATCCCACTATAAAAGGCCTGGGAACCCCTCGTTCTGTCTTACCTTCTCATCATCTTACCAAATCCACTCCTCTTTCCTCCTATATCAATCTTACCAATCAACTACCTTTACAACTCCAACCCACATCATAATCATGTCTGGCTACGACGGATACAACAACCAAGGCTACTACGGCCACCAGCAGGGTGGTTACAACCAGGGCGGCTACGGCCAAGGTGGCCAAGGTGGATACGGCCAGGGCGGATACCCTCAGCAGCAAGGATACGGCCAGCAGGGTGGCTATGATCAGTACAACCAGCAGCAGCAGCACCACGGCGGCCAGGGTGGTGGTGCCTCTAGCGACTACTACGGCGGTGGTGGACAGTCCCAGTATGGTGAGAGCCAGTACGGCCAGCAGCACCAGGGTGGTCAGCAGTACGGCCAGGACCAGCGTGGCGAGTATGTTATACACGAATTCTGACACTTCCCCATGAGCTCTAGCTAACGTCTTTTGTCTTTAGATACAACCAGGGTGCCCCCGGGGGAGCCCAGGAGGGTGAGCGTGGTCTCGGTGGTGCCATTGCCGGTGGTCTGGCGGGCGGATTCGCCGGTCACAAGGCCGATCACGGAATCCTCGGAACCATCGGTGGAGCTATCATGGGAAGCATCGCTGAGGATGCCATCAAGAAGCACAGGCACAAGGATGAGCAGCAGCAGGACTACCAGAGCGGCTATGGTGGTTACCCCCCTCAGGGTGGCCCTCCCTCCCACCAGGGCGGTGGTGGCATGATGGACCAGCTCGGTGGCTTCTTCAAGCGATAGATGGTTCTCCCATTCTTAAACCGATTGCTTTCTTTGTGATTATTGTTACGAATTCCCTTGCGACTACCGTGAATGACTGAAATTTCGACTCTGCTTCGTTCGGCCGACCGGGTTTTGGATCAAGAATTATTGCATCGCTTTTCTACATCTTCTTCTCATTGCTATTATTGAGATCGCTTTGTTTGTTACACATACCCGGCGCGGATGAAATTCTTAATCTTGATACCAACGCTGTATTCCAGTTTACATAGCTCTTTCGTGGTTACGTTACGAAGAATCATACAGTCTTTGGCTTCATTCATTTTGTTTTCGCTCACCAGTGTTGTAGATTCATAGATTTCCCCGTAGCTCCCTTCTTGGTAAGAAAATCGCGATCTGACCATCCTCCAACCACCCACCACTTGACCGATCTTCATGCATTTGAGTTCGCCCCCATGATGTTCACAGGATGAGGGGCTTTCAGGTGGTGGCGGGGTTCATGAAAGTTCTCGACGACCCGACTCCACCCTTTCTTTACCTTTTGAATTGTCTCACGCCGGAAAATAATATCATTCCCTGTTGAAGGTGATCGGCGAGGCCAGCTCACCATCAACCAGTAATGTGGTTTCAAACTTTTGATACTACTTACAGCAGGAGATTTTTGGCCCCCTCACAAAAGATAATGCCGGATTAGGATCCGACAAGCAACAAGACTCCCGCACATTCCCGAGAAGAAAATGCCTCGTTTTACTCCAACTAACCCCACGTTACACGATCTAGAGGGATAAAGAAATAGATCGATGTAACCTATCTACCTCAACTTGTCCATTGTGAACAATGATCAATTCGTATCTCAGTGATCAAGTACTATACTTACCCACAAAGAATAACCGCAAAGATTTCAGCGGCCCAACGGACTCCGTTATGTTACTGTCCCGGCTTACTGATTTCCCCCCAAACCCAAGCCCCCACCTAACATCTCGATTACCTGAAGCAGATAGACCATGGATGGTGGCTGTGACTGAGCGGTTATTAAGGATCGGATCTGATCACCCACACTGCAAGCCGCAAGGTGACTTCACATATGACACTGACAAATAGCATGGGCAGGGACTCATGAGTACGCGTGTCCTTGATAGGCAATTGTTTGCCTCGTTTGGGGGGCCGAGAAGGTCCAGGTTTTATGTGTATATGATCGTCGCTTTTTGTGTGCATGTGTCGAGTGTCGACACTATGCTGGTTATGTACTTACCAACCTACTTTGTCCTTACTTGCAGATTGGCATTCGGGCGGTTGGCTACGATGTTGTGAGTTCTGCATGATGGCTTGAGTGGTCGTAGTGGTCGATTGGTGGAATTGGTGACAGCCTACCTACTCTTTCCGGGAGATGTCGGAGGACGTGGTACAGGGTTTACTACTGGATTGTTTTGTTTGGTCTCTGCTGTTTGAGTGAAGGTTTGGCGGTCTGGGCGATATGCGAGTGCTGTTTTTGATTAGTTTGACACTGTATCTCGTCGCTCTAAGAAATAGCAGGTCAGTCATGTCCATGTTTGACAGTTCTCTGGAGGAATAGACCACTGTTCAGGTGGTGTGCTGCAAATACGGAGTACGCGAGTAGTCTGAGATGGATGCATCGGAATTGCTGGGAACAAGTTGATTTCCCCGACATCTAGAACGAGTTCCGTAAATGGCTTAGCGTATTATCTATAAGCCTCAGGCACCAATTGTTGCCAAGCCCGACATCAAAAGTTCGAGCGGAAGATTCCCTTGAACCAGCTGCTATAGAAACAGAACTCCGGCCAACACAAGACAAGATGATTGTTCGGCAAATTGTGCGGCAAAGTGAGTTGCTCCATGGATCGGATACTATAATAGGAAATATATGTGCTGATTCTCCCGTCTCCATTCAGGCCGCCAGCTTCGGGCTCTTCCCCGTCAGTCGCGCATCTTGTCCCGATTCTCTTCGACCGAGACGACTGGCCAGACCCCAGTACAGACTATTGTTGCGGAGCAAGTACCTCAATTAGAGACATCTGTACCGCCTGCTGCAGTGCCGGAGCCTGGTACATCTGCTACTCAGGGTGGATTGGATAAGAACACGCTCCGCAGTAAGTACCGCAACACCATCGCCTCTAAGCCTGCTGCTGCTCGAAGGGAAAGCTAATGTACACTCTCTCGTTCAGAGATCAAATTTCACAGCCTCGGTAGTGATGTGACCGGCGTTTACCGGCCAGAGAGCCTCCTCAAAAACCCTCCTACAGCCACCGACGTTACCCTCGAAATGCTCCTCGCCAACCAGACACACCTCGGACACTCGACTTCCCGCTGGAACCCCCAGAACTCGCGCTATATCTTCGGTATCAGAGAAGGCACTCACATCATCTCCCTCGACGTGACGGCGGCTTACCTCCGGCGTGCGGCCAAGGTCGTGGAGGAGGTTGCGGCCCGGGGTGGATTGATTCTCTTCGCGGGCACGCGCAAGGGACAGAAGCGCGCCGTGGTCAGGGCCGCGGAATTGGCTCAAGGATATCACATCTTCGAGCGCTGGATTCCTGGTAGCTTGACCAATGGCCAGCAGATTTTGGGCCATTGCGAGAAGAAGATCGTGAACGGCTTGGATGAGCCGCTGGAGGACCTCTGGAAGGAGGAATTGGAATCTTACCGTGCGCTTAAGCCCGACCTTGTTGTTTGCTTGAACCCTGTCGAGAACGTTGTCCTATTGCATGAGTGTGGTCTCAACAACGTCCCGACCATCGGTATCATCGACACCGACGCCGACCCTACCCGTGTCACATACCCCATCCCTGCGAACGATGACAGTTTGCGTTCCGTGACTCTGATTGCTGGTGTGCTGGGAAGGGCTGGAGAGGCGGGTCAGCGCAGGAGGTTGGCGAAGGCGCGCAAGGGTTACTTGACGTATGATGCCATGGACCCGCTCCGTGTCCAAGTAGCGGAGAGCACTCTAGAGACCCCGGAAGAACAGAAGTCAGAAACTCCTTCTGAGGAGGCATCCTCTCAGGAAGTTGCCTCTGAGGAAAGCCCTCTCGAGAAGCCTAAGGAAGAGGCTACCAAGGAGGACGAATAGAGTTGACGTGTTGACTATTGCTCTTATTGATATCTGTCTGCCTACATCAGAACTTTCGGCCGGGATTGTATTGTATAGGACATTGTAAATTTTCCTTTTATCTGGTGTTATATCGTGTATCAACAATGCTATTTGAATTGATCTTCTGGTCTTGTCTCATCTGCGTTCATGATAGAGTCTTGTCCGCTTGTTCCTCTTTGTTGTTCTGCATGGTTCATGGTCCATCACGCCTTACGTCTACATTGAGTGCCAACCTCAGTGTCCTGGGAGTACTTACTAATAGGTATTGCTATAAGTTGGGAGTTGTCTATGTGTCATAAAAGCATTTGATTCAAAACTCTGTCTCTTCTATAATATCTAACGCCGCCGACAACTACCATCATGCATCATGATAAAAAGCCACGTATTTCTGGAAGACTCAAAAGACTTTCCAGACCAGCCACAACATTCTCTATCTAGTTCTTCAAGGTATAAACCACCCGTCCCCGAGAGTCCTTACCCTTATACTCCACCGTCTTTCCAATATCCGACACAACGCGTCTCTCATCACCATTGTGAAGGACGATATCAAGGTCTTTCCAGGCAGGGACAAATCCAGACTTTTCATCGCGGGAGAATCCAACAATGACCTTCTCCTCCGTGGAGCTGTACGTGACAGTGTAATCCGAGATGCGAGCCTCAAGCGAGATACCATCGTCTTCAAACCAAGTGGTGCTGAAGACCTGGCCATGGGAACTACCACGGGGCGGGAAGATCTCGACTCCACGGTAATCATCAACCTCTTTCACAGCCACAGAAGCCGGAGTATCATCACCCGGTACCTTGGTATGAACTGGTTTTCCAACAGGGATAGCACCACCGATTCTAGCCAGAAGGGGAATGCTCTTCCTCCACTCAGATGGCACTTCCACCCATTGTCCGGAGGCGAAGTAGTTATAAGGCTCGTTCATGTTCACGTACCCGAAGTCGAACTGGTCATTCGCCTTACGGGGGAGGTATAACTTGGCAACGCTCACGCCTGGCTGGTAGACACCTCCTACCATGATGGTGTCACCGAACCAGAACTGCTCATCACCGGACTTCAGGGCCTTGGTCCAGACCTCCGGGTCCGATTCATAGCCCCATCCTACCCAGCGCTGGGGCGGGGAAGCGGTCAGATGGCTTTCTAGACCGAGAGAGTAGATGTAGGGGAGGATTTCATAACGGCGCTTGATCGTGTCCCGCACGAGAGGGGTGATCTCGGGGTACATCCAGGGCTCGATGACATCTCCGACGGAGCTGTTCCCGGGAGAAGTCTTGAAGCAGTTGATGGCGAAACGAGGCGAGTGGATGCCCAGTTGGATCCATCTGAGCAGCAGTTCAGGTGAGGGCTGAGGTCCCTCGAATCCTCCGATATCATGGCCGCAACACTGCAGAAGGGAGATACCCGCGCTGAGGGACAAAGCATTTGCTCCCTTCATGCCCTCCCAGCTGGTTACGTTGTCTCCGCTCCAGGTACTGGCAGCGTAGCGCATTGTACCTGCGGTGGCACTGCGCGTCAAGACGAATGGTCTGTGGTTGGGCTCCATGTTGAGCAGAGCGTCATGGGAGGCTTTGCCCATGAGTTCGGTATGCATGGCACGACCCCATTGTCCAACGGAGTTCTCAACGCCCTTCTTGACGGCCTCGGAGACGGTTGGCTCATCCAATGCCAGCTTCCAGTCGTCATCGGGGAGCGTGTACTCGTTGTTGTCGTTCCACATGGCGTCGATTCCGGCCCGCTTCAGGCTCTGCACGCCGTCATACCACCATTTGAACGCAGTAGCAGACGAAAAGTCGATGTGGCATCCGTCACCTCCTGTTGCGCCTCCAGCACTCCACAGTCGCATGTAACCCGGCTTGTTGCTCTCAGGGTCCTTGAAGAACCCGTTCCCATCGATGAGCTTCTGGAAGTCGGGATGCGAGGCGAGCAGGAACGGCTTGATGTTGGAGAGGAGGCGGATTCCCCGACCATGGTATTTGGCGATCCACTCTTCAGGATTAGGGAACCGATGTCTGTTCCAGGTGAAGACATTACGGACTTTAGGCTCATATTCTGCGATTGAGTATCCGGAGCTCATCTGGTGTGCGGAGCAGGGAATGCCGTGCTCCTCCAGCTTGTCTGCGAATTCCATCATTGCTTGGTGAGCAGGCGGGTCGTCAAGCATGGTGTACTTGTATCCGCCCGAGATGTATCCATATGCCCATCTGGGGACGAGGATCGGAAGACCGACGAGCTCTGCATAGGACCGCACAACGTCCTTGAGTGTTTTGCCGGTGATAAGGTATTGTTCCAGTCCGCCGTAGTCTTGCCGGTAGACTTTGAAGTGACCCCAGAGGCCGTCGACCTCCGAGCCGACAGACCATGTTCCTCTGCCATGTGTCGTGGAGAAAATAGCCACGCACCCATCAGGGGAGGCCTTGATCAGCAGAGGAATGTGCTTGTATAGAGGGTCGGTGTTGTACACATCATAACCGAAGCTGTCGGTGGCTGAGAGCTGGAAATGGCGTCCCGTGAGGTCCATGGGAGCTCTCTTCTCCCCAAGTCCAACGTGAAGGCAATCCCGGTCATGCTCTGTGTAGTGTGCAATACCGGTGGAGTCTGCGACATAAGAGCGAAGCGGCAGATCACGGTACAAGGGCTTCTCTGTGCCCTTCCATGATAGCGAGACGACTGGGGCATTGCTCCACTCAACGGACGCTGTTACATCCCCGACTTCGATTGTCTTCTTATTTGAACCGCCTGTTGCGGAGACGTGGACGCCATCGAGGTTTGTTGCCGGCTTGGTCACACTGGGGAAAGGAGGAAGAGGATGGTCTTGAGAAGAGAAGGTGACTCTGAATAGGTTCTCACGAATGGGTTCAAAGGAGAAGTCGAAGGAACGCTCTGCTGGACTTGAGCGAAGATGTACAGACGAAGGGCTCTGAGCTCCAGTTGGAGACTCTTGGTAAGTCTTGGGGACGAACTCTTTCTGAGGCATTTTGTTGCGTGCACTCCCTCGATCAGGGTCAATTGAGTGACTGCGAAAGCAATTTTTAGGATACGATGAGGATACAACTACAGGAACTGGATCCAAGCCAGAATATGCGCTCTATTTGACTGATTCTACATGCCTTTGTGTCACCGGCATTGCGTGAGGAGCAGTGCCGTTGAGGCCCACCAAACGTGGAGCTGTATAGTCGGCTTTCGGGAGGTATCTCCGACATGCATGGGCCGATTCCAGGATAGTGTGCTACGAAGCACTACAAAGCACTATAACGCACTACTTGGTGACTGGTTAGTGACTTCCCCCACACTTTGTGTTTCCCCCCCGCGTCCCCGTGACCCACACCCAAGCGAATCTGGAGATGCTTTTGTGCTCTTTCCATCGCTTTTCGTGCCCGAACTCCGAAGCTGGAACGCTATTCAACCTATGGTATCTCTCCACTCCCGCAGATTCCTCTGCACGGTGATGGCACGACTGGAAGTCATTGGGCGTCGCGTCGGATAATGTCCGACAGTTTCCACGTCATGTTATCCCGTGGTGTGCTGCCAGGATGGAACGACTACTTCGACGCTAGGCTTGTCATGGTCGTCGTGGCGAGTCATGGCCGAGTTGATTCGCTCCCGCGTCGGGCTTGGGCTGCTTGCGTCCGGGGCAGAGGATGAGGTTTTTCCCCACGGGGTTTCCATTTGCAGTGTAGGTGGGCGGCGATGGGGAATATGCTATGACCCAGTACTGTTGTGGTCTTGGGACTGAGTTTTTATCTCGTCTCGGGGAATCTCTCTTCAGCTTTGATTTACTTTCGCTGAAGGTTGAGGTGCTTACTTTCCTACTCGAGAGGCGTTCATCTGTTAGGGCTATTTTCCAAGGACAGCTTAAGTGCAGAAGAGCAGACGAGAACAATGTCCTCCAAGCAAGGGAATACCCCCGCAGACAAGACACAAGATGAGCATATTGAATCTATTGATACCGCGCCTCGTCAGGAGCTGCAGCATGCAAACGTGTCTACTCAGGACACAGCTCTTGACCTCCTGAGAGACGCGGGCCATTCTACCATTCTAACACCTGAGAACAACGCCAGAGTCCTTCGGAAGATTGATCTCAGACTCCTGCCTATTCTGCTAGGAATCTACTTCCTGCAACAGGTCGACAAGTCGACTCTCTCATACGCATCAGTATTTGGTCTGGTTGAGAAGGCTCATCTTCATGGGCAGGAATACTCATGGCTTGGGGCGGTCGTCTACTTGGTGCAACTCGTTGCTCAGCCTTTCGTTGCCTACATCCTGGTCAAGGTGCCTCTGGGGAAGTTCCTGGCATGCACGACCTTTTGTTGGGGCATTGCCCTGACGTGCATGACCCCAGCGAATACTTTTGCGAAGTTGTTGGTTTGTCGGATGTTTCTGGGTCTCTTTGAAGCTGGTATACGTAAGTGAAGCCCTAACAATGCAACCATTGGTTTGTTTGCTAGGGCTGACGGTCGAACAACAAGCACCGGCATTCATTGCAATCACCCAAATGTGGTATCGGCGACGAGAACAGCCAGTCCGGCTTGGTTCATGGTATGCTATGAATGGCGTGGTGAACATGGTGAGCTTGGACTCGAGCGTACTCCCTCGTCAAGTGTTACAGCTAATGCGAACTACGATGCTAGTTTGGAAGTCTGATAACCTACGGTCTTGGTCACATTGGATCTTCGGTCTTCGAGCCCTACCAGGTTGGGCCGTCTTCACCACTCTCAAAGCCGGATGCTAACTACACCACAGATTATCTTCTTGTTTTTTGGACTCATCACGATTGTTTTCTCTGTCGTTGTCTTGTGAGACATGCCTTTAAAACAACGAACGTTAAACACTTTTAACACTTAATATCTAGTATTCTGACGCCGGACTCACCGATCAAATCCAAATTCCTTCACGAAGAAGATAAGGTTCTAGCTATTGAAAGGTAATTACTACAGTGTAGCTGTTGACGAGCGCACCAGAACGCTTACACGTGTGGTTTAGGCTTCGTATGAACCAGCAAGGTATTGAAACCCACGAGTGGAAATGGCAGCATGTAAAAGAGACATGCCTCGACATCAAGTCATTTTTCTGGTTTGCTCTGATGTTTTCGATCTCGTAGGGATAATGTCCTTCAGATATTCCTGCAAGACATACTGACGGTATCACAGAATTCCCAGTGGCGGTATCTCGACCTTCGGACCATTGATCATCGAAGCATTCGGTTTCAACCAATTCGATACAATTCTCTTTAATATACCTTTCGGTGCTGTCCAGCTCATTGCAACAATGGGAGGAGCATGGTTGGCGACTAAGCTCCAGATGAAGGGTCCTGTCATAGCTTTGCTATGCTTGCCTGCCATTGCGGGCTGTGTGATGTTGTTGCAGATCCCGCACGATAACCATCATAATGGGGCACTTCTTGCGGGATACTACATTGTAAGTTTAATGCTACTGTCAGCATGTGCTCGCTAACACTCTCTAGATCTCCGTATACCCTGGAATTAGTATGCCTCTATGGACTGCGCAGATGGCCTAAGCTAACATACTATAGCACCCCTGATCTACTCGTGGTCTGCAGGAAATACAGGAGGTGAAACAAAGATGAAGCTCGTGAACGGAATCCTACTCGTTGGACAATGTGCTGGTAATGTATGTTGAACCGCAGCCAGCCCCAACAAGCGCACAGTTGAATACTCACTGAGAACAGGTCCTTGGGTCGAACCTGTACACTACAACCGAAGCACCACTATACAGACGCGGTCTGCTCTCCAAGTAAGCCAGCCAAGAAAGTCAGTAAATGATCGTTCCTGGTACTGATCGTGCATTCAAATAGTCTCGCAATGTTCTGTGTTCTCATCCTGCTTTGCGCGTAAGCCCCCCACACCCTACATTAGTTCCACCTACTTATCTCCTGTTAGTTTGAACATGGGATATTTGTTCCTTCTCAACAAGAGACACGAGAAGAAGCGAGTTAGCATGGGAAAGAGCGCAAAGATCATCGACCACTCCATGCAAGCCGTTGGAGCAGTCCCAATCGATAAGACCGAAGCACCTCAGCAGAGTCTGGGCGAAGACAATGCGTTCAAGGACTTGACGGATTGGGAGAACGAGGATTTCGTCTATGTATACTAAGACCGGGCTCTCCTAACCGATGAGGTAAGGTATTATGGAAATGATGCTGTAGGGAATATGCGGGGTTTGGTTATAGCGTTCACTTATTTTCATGTTTTCAGTCTATGAATGGTATCTGATTCTGGCAATACCCAACAACATACTACTACCATGTCCTCAATAAATTTCTTGAATAGATAGTAATTGGGCAGTTAGTAAATTAAACCCAACTCGCAAGCAAAATAGCCGACTCGGCAATCCCCCGGCGACGGCGTGGGGCCCCGCCTTTTTCCATCCTCATGCCATCCCGCTCCAATCTATTTACCCCATCCCAAAACCGAACTCCCTCTTCCGACGATCAGTGCGCATAACCTGCATTGATTGATGCATTCTTATCTCTAATTTAGTGCGGACAGCTATAACTGTTCTTAAAGTTGATAATGGACTCAGATGAGGAATCCTCGTGCGCGGTCTCCGCTCCCATTGGGAAGAAGCGTATTCCGGTATGTATGCTTGGCCACTAGACCACCTTCGGGCTTACTTGAGCTGCTCATGTTGCTACCGAATGTGCTGCTGGTGGCAGCTACTATATATAGATATAGACGGTGTTGCTAACATATGCATATATGATCTAGAAAGCATGTACATCTTGTCGACAGTCGAAAGTTAGTCGTTCCTTTAAGGGGGTGTAACTGTGTTTTAGGTTCGTATTGTGCTTACTCAAATAGGTGAAATGTGATGGTAAACGACCGTGTACGAGGTATGTATGCTAGTAATAGATTTTGAAGATGACATATGCTGACAGATAGGAATAGATGTAAACGGGCACGGAAACGATGTGTATTCTTCGAGATTCCGAAGGATCCTGCTGTTTTGTATGTACCCCGATCTTCTGTTCGTGCTTACCGCTCGAGTATACTGTTTGTGTGTTGACTAAGGTACCAATGTAGACGCCTGGAGAACGTCGAAGCAGAAGTACAGCGTCTACGGGAGCAATTGAGCAATGTGAACGAGCTACTACTGCGTCAGCAGCAACAGCAACAGCAAATTGCACACACGTCTCCAGCCTCCGTTCATGTCATGTCTGATCCTGGGACAATGCCCACATTTCTTGCTACGGGAGAGATGAGTGGGTATCATCATCATCATCATTGGCGAGGGGTTAGGTATCCTCTGGCCCAGAGGGATAATGATGCTAGCGTGTTTCAATTTCAGACTCCTGGGGTACAGACTGCTCGGCCTGTTCAATCGCGGCGTTCAGGGTTCGATATCAGAGAAGAGCCAATATCGGATTTTATCAGTAGGGGGATGATGACGGCTGATCAGGCTATGTCTTGTTTTGGGACGTATGTTGATGCCATTTTGAGGGTGATGTCGAAGATGCTGTTCGCTAATCTGCAATCTAGGTTCTTTCAAGGCTGTGTAGGTAGTCCTAACCTTTCTACCCATGATATAAGGGGCTCATGCGTAAGGAAAATTAGGATAGGTATATCCCGATCTTTGATCCAGATATTGATACATTCAACTCTGTGCGCGCTCGGAGTAGCATCCTGCTCAATGCTATTTGCACAATTGGCAGTCGAGTTGAGATCAGTATGCTTGATGCCAGTTCTTTAGAATAAGTGATAAGTCGCTGACTATTTTAGGATCCGGATCTCAGATCCCTGATCTACTACATGCCGAACTCAAGAGATCGATAAACGTGGTCATTCAGAACAAAAACCTCAATTGCTTAGAAGCAGTACAAGCATTGCTCATTGTAGCCTGCTACTCCGCTGAACGATCTTTGATTCTATCGTTTGCAACTAGAATGGCGTTGGACCTGGGACTGGACGAAGCATTCGAGGAACTGATACAGAGACTGACGATGAAAGAGACCGACGTGATTCATGACATGTCTAGCGTGATGGTAGATGATGAGGAGCGCGCACTAATGCGCAAATCTAGAACCTGGTTCGGTCTTTTGGTACTTGACCACATGTGAGTTTGTAGCCGCAGTCAGTTTATGCACATGCTAACAAAGATGACCAGATTCCATGTTGACGGTGGGAAACCTCCTGGCATCCGGGTGACAGGGAATGCTCATCGATGTCGCATTCTGCTTCGTCATCCTACATCTACTGTCTTAGATCTGCGACTGTTTTCTCAGGTGGAGGTAGGTCACCCTATCATATGTTGACTGTCATCCTATTAACTAACTTTGAATAGCTGAACATTATACGTGGTAAGCGTCCCATCATTTTTAATTTCTGACAGGAGATAACAAGATAAAGCAAGAGTCAACGATACTCTAGATGCCAAAGAAACCCTCCAAAGATCAGATATCACCGAATTTGTGCACGAAGCCAAGGTAGATCTCGACCTCTGGTTTGAGTAAGTAAGCCCCTAATAAGTATGTTATCACATACCTTCAACTAATCCCAACAAGCGACTGGCTACGCATCATCGGTAAGCTGCCACCACTACACTATCACACAAACCAATTGACCCAAACCACTAACATAATTAGAAAACTCCCCCTCAGCCACCCAAGAACGCCCCTTCCTCCTCGCCGCCCTACGAGTCCAGAAATGCTGGGCCGAATTGATTCTGCACTGCAAAGCGCTCCGCTCCATGGGCGTAGAGAACGTCGCGTACATACCCCGCGCTCCCAACCCTAATCCAATACCAAGTATCTCCCTCCTTAATACTAACATATGTCTGTAAAATTATGCAGAGAAATGTCCCCAATCGAACAAACCATCCTCCTAACCGCCAAATCCAGCGCCCGAAAACACCTCCGCCTAATTAGCCTCGAACCCGACTTTTACCTCGCTAAACTCAAATACGCCATGGATTTCGTCTGGGCCAAATGCGCCTTTTGCTTCCTCTTACTTCTAAAGCTATCGCGCCTCCTTCCTGAACGGAAAGAAGAGCACACGGAACTTCTGGACCATGGAAATCGACTCCTTGATGAGCTGACCAGGAGTAGTGGAGATACATCCACCACCAGTACAACGGCAACAGCAACGACAGCAGGAATAGGGAATAACAACAATATCTACATGCAGATCCTACGACTAAGTATCGAGAAATACAGTCGTGTTTTGCAGGAAAGAGAGGTGAATAGTAACGCCCCGATTGCGGAGGCAGGAGAAGGAGAAGAAGGAGTGAGTGGAGCAGGGGATAGTGGTAACCAACCGGGCACTAACGTTAATGCGATGGCGCCATTTTGGGAGTTATTTGATGCGCAGGCGGATCTGCAAAGTTTCGTACCTGAGCAATTTGTTCGGGAGTGGGATTTTCCCGGTCTGGATTTGTTTTATTTTCCTACGGCGTGGCAGGATTTCTTTGGGGATTTTTCGTTGGCGGTTTGATTTTTGATGCTATCTTTGTTTATGGCTGGTTGGTTTGTTGGTAGACGGTAAAGAAAGAATCATCATATCATATCATATCGTATTGAGCTGGCCAAGTGTTGAAAATCCTGAGTAATTCTATAGAACCATGCAAGTTTGACTGATTGTTCAAGGAAAAAAAAAGTTGAAGTAGTCTAAGCGGAACTTTTCCTCCAGTGCTTGTTGAATGAAAGAAAACTAAAACGGGGGATATCAAACCCCAAAAGACCACCGAAGCTGGATACGCGCGTTGACGACGTGTGTGTTGGGTATTAGTTTATTTTACTGTGCTAGGAAAGTCGATCTTTATCTGATTTAGCCCAGGGCTCTCATGGTGAGTTCGACACTGTAGATGCATATTAGTAACTCGACATACAGCCTTGAAGAAACAGTAGGGGTCAACGTACACAGCAAAAGTACCCGCCGACACAGGCATAGCCCTAAGCAGGGTAGGTCCAATACCCTTCCAGAAGCCCGCCAATCCCTCAACGGCATACGTCTTCTTGAAGCAGTCGGTCATGCTCTTGAACTGCTGCTGGGCGCCGAAGCCGTCGCACTGCATCTTACTCTTGACCACGTCGAAGGGGTAGCTGGACAACCAGAGCGCCTCACCGGCCAGACCACCGTAAGTAGCGACCTTCAAGCTGGAAATGTCCTCGCGCTTGACGTTGTTGCGCTTGGCGTCCTGGTTCATGAGGTACTCGAAAGCCAAAAACCAGGTTCCGTAGGCCTGGGCTTCACGGAAATAGGTGACGTTCTGGCCGCGGAAGAGACCCTTGAGGACACCGCCCTGGTTGCAGAGCTTGCGGATGCAGTCGATGGGTCCGTTGTACAGACGATCAGCTCCGTGGGGCTGGGTTTGCAGACGGATACGGACGTGCTCAATGGGGCCAGACAGGAAGGAGTTGGTGAGACCGGCAAAACTACCGGCCATGTAGTACTGGGTGTAGGAGAGAGTGCTGTCGGCATACTTCTTCTTGTTGAGCGCCTCAAGACGTCTGCGGGCTTCGTGGAAAGCACCAAATTGCACGCTGACCTGTGGGCGGTCAGTATGAGTAAGGTACGAATTGGCTCTGACGGGGTGCTTACGCAGGCACCAATTCCGATCAACGGAGTCAGGGTACCCTTGTAGAAGGCGAAGGGGCCCTCATTCTTCAAGATCTTGGTGGCGCAGTCCAGAGCACTGGAGTACTGAGTGGTGGTTTGCAGGCGGACCTTGACAATGTCTGTTCATTGTTAGGAGAAACTCTCGGGTTGAGAGAGAAGCTACCCACCAAAAGGTTGTCCTATGCATCGTTAGTATGCGCTTTGAATAGAGAATAGTGATAGTAACGAGAGAGGGTCCATATAAGGCATGGGAAAGCAGTGCGCCAGCACATTCTCACCGCAATTGGAGAAACCATATCGCGGAGGACATGTGCCGGTGATTACACAGGACATAACATATGCTGAGTGAAAATAAAGCAATAATTATCGACATACCGAGAAGCACCTGAGCAATTCCACCAGCAGCACCAGCACCCAAATCCTTGAGGGTGCGAAGGGTTCCGCCACCCTTCTGCATGTCCTCGAATGCCTCGGACTCCATTGCGGGGAAGTATCACAGGTTCGGGAAACTGAAAGTTGAAAAGAGATCGAGTCGTAGAGCTGAGAACGAGATCGCACCAAACGACGCAGTTGATCCCTTGATCCCGAGAACCCAAGAGGCCTTGTACGGACAGAAAGAAGGAGGAAGAGACGGAGCTTATCAAAAAGACGAGAAAGAAGAGCGCAGTTGATGTCGCAAAAGGGCTCGCCTCCGATTCGGCGATGGCGCCGAGCGCACGTGAGGCGGAAAACTGGCGGACCCGCGGGCTGAGTCAGCATCTTGGTACGGGCGGATACACCAGCGTTACTTTGATTACTTACGGCGCCGATGTTCTTCTCCGCAGTTTTGGCGCCGAGGGTTTCGCTGTAAGCAACGACAACCACATCATGCACAGGCGGGCTGCTTTGGAAGTGAGTTTGAATAATCTCTTATCTATCAGTTTCGCGTCTAACATTCTGTTCTCATCTTCAGCTATCCCGCCGTCACGGTGTCGAATGGTCGTGCGCAACCGCCCGCAGAAATGCTGCCTTCGCTCCGGTAGTAGGCTTGGTTCCTCGACGGCATTTTCGAATCTCGCCTCTTCGTCTCGATTCATCCGAGTCTCCGCCATCAAACAATCCCGATGATTCATTTGCAGGTACCAGCTCGAGTCCTGCACCTGCAGGTCCGAAGTTCGGTAATCGCTGGGGAAGCAAAGCGCAGAGACCGCTTGGGCTGAGCGCGGCGGAACAAGCTATCCGAGACTCTTTGGTCGCAAAGAAGCAACAAGAAGACTTGCAACAACAGCAGAAATTACAGCGACAAGAACAAGAACGGCAACGTAAAGAGAGACAACAGCAATCACAACAACGATGGAAGGAAGGGCGGTCTCAGGGCCGCACTGAAGAGCAATGGCCTAACACTAGATGGCGTGATGCCGGCTTTAAGCCCAGGCAATCCGATGCCTTTCCCAGGCGGCGTTCGGGCCTCACCAATGAGGACAAGGAAAGTTTGACGCTCCAGCCCGACAAGTCACTCGAGGTCAACAAAGTGCCCAAGTACAAGCGGTCGACAGGTTGGACATGTCCGGACTGCCAGACGAGGTGTTACGGACAGCATACCTCCTGCCCGCGCTGCAAAGCAGCCAGACCGGACCTGCACGAGGGACCGCAACGACACCGAGCTTCACCCCGCCATCGCCACACAGACGAAGAAGCCATCAAGATTCGGAAATTGGGTCAGTCTGTTTTGTCTGATAAGGACGGCGGGAATGCCGAAGGGCTCAACTCAAGAGAAGCAGCTTTCAGGGGTTATATGGCAAGCCAAGGACAATTCGCCGGTCCACGGCCTGTGTTCGACTCCAATGTCGATAAAGAAATATCCGCCCAGGAAGCTAGGGAGATAAGGAAAAAGGAAATAGAGGCAAGGAAAGAAGAGAGGGAGGCAAAGAAAGAAGAAAGGAAAGCGCAGCAGCAGCAGCAGCCTGAGGAAGACAAGCAGGAAAAGAAGCCTAGTGACCCGTGGAGCTGGGATCCGTCATCTTTGAAGAACATCAAAGTACGTGAAGATGATGTTCCAGACTCGAAGCCGAAACGAAAAACCGGTCGCAAGCAACGCGAGTCCGGTAGGGATGAGGAGGAGCTATTTGATGAGGATGAGGAGGCTCAGCGCCGGAAGCGTCGTGAGGAGAAGAAACGCTTAAAGAAGGAGAAAGCGCGCAAGAAGGAGCAGCAAGCCAGTGTCAGCCCTCTGTATCTCCCCGAGTTTATCAGCGTCAGTACTCTTGCGGACGTTATTGGCGTCCGTCCTGCACAGTTTGTCAAACGTATGGAGGATATGGGTTTCGAGGAGGTCACGTACGATCATGTCCTTGATGCAGAAACAGCCGGCCTGATTGCCTCTGAATACAATTATGAACCCATTTTCGACACTGGCGAGGGTGACCTGACCGCAGCGCCAGAGCCCGAAGACAAGTCAAACCTACCGGCCAGGCCTCCAGTCGTCACGATCATGGGGCACGTTGACCACGGCAAAACCACCATCCTAGACTGGCTCCGCAAGTCCTCGATCGTTGCAACAGAGCACGGAGGTATCACGCAGCACATTGGTGCATTTTCCGTGGCTATGCCTTCCGGAAAGACAATCACCTTTTTGGATACGCCTGGTCACGCTGCTTTCTTGGATATGCGCCGCCGTGGTGCGGACGTGACTGACATTGTGGTTCTTGTGGTCGCGGGGGATGACAGCGTTAAACCCCAAACGATCGAGGCGATTAAGCATGCTACATCTGCCAATGTTCCTATCATTGTTGCCATGAGCAAGATGGACAAGGAAGGCGTTAATCCCGACAGGGTCAAACAGGATCTCTCGATTCACGGTGTACACGTTGAAGATTTTGGTGGCGACGTGCAAGCAATCGGCGTGAGTGGAAAGACTGGCCAGGGAATGCTGGAACTTGAAGAAGCCATTATTACCTTGTCAGAGGTGCTCGACCACCGGGCTGACCCCCAGGGTAACGTCGAAGGATGGGTTATCGAAGCCACTACCAAGAGCTATGGCCGTGTAGCTACCATACTTGTCCGACGGGGAACGCTGCGAACAGGAGATATCATTGTTGCTGGCACCACCTGGGCGCGTGTGCGCACCCTTCGGAACGAAGCTGGTCAGACAGTTCGCGAAGCCACTCCAGGCATGCCAGTGGAGGTTGATGGCTGGCGAGAGCAGCCCTCGGCGGGCACCGAGCTTTTGCAGGCCGACGACGAGCAGCACGCCAAGAGCGTCGTGGACTACCGGTTGGAACGGGCCGAGACACAAAAACTGAGTGAAGACATGACTGCCATCAACGAAGCGCGTCGTGAAAAGCTTGAGAAACGTCGCCAAGAAGAGGCCGGCGCAGACCAGGTTGAGGAGACTGTACAATCTGGCCCCAAGCCGGTGCAGTTTATCATCAAGGCCGACGTTGGTGGCTCGGCAGAGGCTGTTCTCAACTCAGTCACTGCTATCGGTAACAACGAAGTGTTTGCCAATGTGCTTCGCTCTGAGGTCGGCCCAATCAGTGAGTTCGACATCGAGCATGCGGCCACGGCCAATGGCCACATTATCACCTTCAACATGCCTATTGAACCTGCGATATCTCGGATGGCAGAGAAGCGCGGTGTCAACATCATGAATCACAATATAATCTACAAGCTTATTGACGATGTCAAGAGCATTCTGAGTGAGCAGCTGGCACCGAACGTCAGCCAGCGTGTGACAGGTGAAGCAGAGATCGGACAGATCTTCGAGATCACGGTCAAGGGACGTAACAAGACAGCCATTGCAGGATGCAAGGTACGCAATGGAACGATCAATCGGGCCAAGAAGGTCCGCGTGATTCGAGGCCAGGAGACAATCTACGATGGTGAGCTGAATACACCAATGACATGCTGCTTCTATGGCAATTGATTAACTGGCTGCAGGCACGATCACATCTCTAAAGAACGTCAAGAAGGACGTGACGGAGATGCGCAAAGACACGGAATGTGGTATCGGCTTCGATGGCTGGACCGACTTTGCCGTTGGCGACCACATCCAATGCTACGAGGAAGTATATGAGAAGAGATACCTGTGATCAACCTTTCGGCTTCATATCCACCCCTTTCCACTCACAACTTATGGCATTTGTATTTTTAGCGGACAATTGTTGTCCACCTCTACATACATACCCCTTCTGGCTGTTACCATGTTTCTGCAACTGCATGCCCCAAAAGCGTGTGGCGGAGCAACCCATTTTGTACGATATGATTTCTGGGGTTATTTGATATACAAACCAACATGCATCATCATCATCATCACCCGGATAGAGATGAGTCTACAAATCAAAGTTCTATACCCATCTACAATTCTCACCCTTCAGACCCTTCCCATGGTATCCAAAACTACATGTAATACAACCTGTTCTACCTAGCCTTCCACCTCACCCTCCCCACCCATTTCGCCCAATCCCTCACATCCTCCCTCTCGCAAATCCTCTCGACAGTAAACCACTCCCTCGCCAACTCCTCATTACTCGCCATCCGATGCACAAAACTATGACACGCACGACACAACCACGCCACACTATTCAACCTCCACTCCTCATGCCACCCCTTCTTCACCACCTTCGCATGCACACTCCTCGGAATCAAATGATGATACGACAACGGAATCCAGTCCCGCTCGCAGATTTCGCACGCATCAGCGCGCGTATTCGCCCACACCGGCGGTGGCTTCGTCACCGACGCAACGTACTCGCCTAGTATCGGGGCTAGAAAATAGGGAATGTCGGATGCTGATTCAATGAGCGCGTAGGCGGTTAGTGTATCTGTGATGGAGGCCGGTAGTGTGTGGGAAGTTCTTTCGGCGAGGTGTTGCGGAGAGTATTCCTTGCTGGTTGTGAAGTCGGTGTTGGGTTCGTAGGTGAGGGTTTGGAGGCTTGGTGGTTGTAGTGAAGGGAAGGTTTCTGTAGCTATGAACTGTTGGTGTTTTTGGGGAGAGAGTGAGGGAGAAGGAGAGGGGGGGGAATACCCCGCTCTCTCTCGCTCGCTCGCTCTCTCTCGGTGTTGTTGTTAGTTATTGATTGTTGTTGTAGTCATTGGGTTCAGGTGTACTCTACGCACGTCGATAAATTCCGCAAGGTCTTCTGGATCTGTTTTGGTAAATTCATTCTGTTGCGGCTTTTCTGGCTCTGGTTCTGCTGCTGCTGCTCGACTGCTGGACTTCTGGCGCGGAGTGGTGCGCGGACGTCGCGCTTTCTTGGTTCGAGGCGTTGGAGAGAATTTCGCGACTACTGCGCTCGATACGCAGTCGCGAAAGATTTGGTAGTTTTCGCTGTCTGGTGCTGTCATTGTGGGTTCATTTGGGAAGGTTGTTGGGTTGTTTTCGTGGTGGTGAGGCGGTTGGGGTTGATCAGGCCTTGACATCATCGTCTGTCGGCGGCTTTAGTTTACTCTTGAGTTTGGGGTGCCGTGTTTCTTATCTTCTACGACCACATCTGTTCGGATTTCGGCTGCGCTGGAACGCTCAATTACATTATGGGGGATATTGTTTTTGCGTTCGACATCTACGGCACACTGCTTTCTTTCGAGACTGTCACTCACGAGCTGAAGCGGTTCTTAGACAATGACAAGATCCGGGCCCGGACCGTGGCACAGACATGGAGACGCTACCAGCTTGAGTATACCTTCAGGTTGAACAGCATGGGTAGGTTCGAATCTCGCCCGGGCTGCTATTATGCTGGCTAATACTAATCCATGCTCCAGGGCGCTATCTTACCTTCCTGGAAGTCACCAGGAATGCCCTTCTGCATGCCCTGGATGATATAGGTACCCCGCTGGGAGACAAGGAGATCGAGCATCTTATGGCGACCTACAATAGGCTAACACCCTTCTCCGACGTCGAGGACGCTTTGAACCAACTTGCAGCCCTTCCACAAGTCACCTCTGTCATCTTTTCGAATGGCACCCGGGGCATGATATCCAATTGTGTGGAGAGCTCAACGGTTCTATCGCAGCACAGAACACTCTTCAGAGATGTTGTCAGCGTTGACGAAGTAAAGCAGTACAAGCCTGCTCCGGCAGTCTACAACTATCTTGCAAAGTGCGTCGGTAGGAACCAGTCAGAGATGAAGGATATCTGGCTAGTCAGTGGCAATCCATTTGACATTGCGGGCGCTCGCAATGTGGGCATGAATGCCATTTGGGTAGACCGGGCTGAGGCAAGCTGGATCGACAAAGCGCTGCCTGATACCAAGCCGACAGCGATTGTTCACCATTTGGGAGAGATTGTAGATGTGATCAAGCAACAGCTGTCACTATAGCCTCCTACTTGCTAGCAGTTTTATTTGCTCTTTTACATAGGTTGAGAAATAGGCAAGATGCCGAATTTTTCAAAAGCGATGTACCACTGTAAATATTTCCAAACGCTCCATGCTAGAAGGAGAATTCGGGGTAAGTCAGCGAGTTACTCTAACCTCCTATTTCCCCTCCAAGGTTCCACGGTGGAAGGAGCTCAGAGTGAATAAGGAGGTGTTCAGTTTATGTATGGAAGAAAAGAAAAGGAAAGGTTGAAGCGGGCGAAAATTTCAGCTTTATAACTGTGCTTCACCGCCCGCTTATCGATAAGGTCTTGGCGGGCATGACGATGTTGAAGCCGTGCTCGGGTGTGTTTGTGCCTGGTCCGCATCGTTCTCCATCTCACACTTGCGCTCGTTCTCTTCTGCAATCCATACCTCTTTCCTATCACCTTTCTTCTGGCGCTACCATCTCCTTTCGTTTATTTGAACATGCCACACAGACATATTGACGCTAGTAAAGCAGCGTGGTTATATCCCCTGCGGGTATGTTTGGCCATGTTGCTGCCTGTTCACTTTTGTGATGGTGAAACTAATCGTTTGGTGTGTGTCTACAGGGCATCTATTATTTTGCGTCGCACCGTTACCTTTGGCCTCTTTTCAAGACTCGCCTGATTCCCATCGTCCTCCTTTCCGCATTCATCTACGTCCTACTCTTCTTGTTTGCATACCTACCTCAAGTGGCCTTTTTGTCCATCTTCCAGGGTGTGGGAGCGTGGATCAATGGCGCGTTCCTGGTTCTAGGAGAAGGAGCTGCCATTGTTGCTGCGCTGTTTGAAGCCTTCTTTGTTGATGAGACCTTAGTGGATATCTTCGACTCGGTGCTCGTGAGTGAGGGCCATGGCGAACTCGTCACCATGTCTAGGGTGTTGTACCCCCAGGGCGATGATGTCGTCAAACGGCTCGGCAAGCCCACGAAGAGCGCCGTTTATGCACCGTTTTCGCTGCGACAAATTGTGGAATTCATTGTGCTTCTACCGCTGAACTTTATTCCGGTGGCCGGAACGCCCATGTTCCTCGTGCTGACCGGCTACCGGGCGGGCCCCTTCCACCACTGGCGATACTTTCAGCTCTTGGATCTTTCGAAACAGCAGCGCAAAGACAGGATCCGTCGTAGACAACTGCAATATACCACGTGGGTTCCATCCTTCTTTCCCCTGTCCACATCAACCCCTTTGACCTTTGAAGATCTACCGAGGTTCATGCTAACGCTCAACCACGAGGGAACCCAGATTTGGGACGGTGGCCCTGATACTTCAGTTGATCCCCATTTTGTCCATGTTTTTTCTGATGTCAACCGCGGTTGGATCTGCTCTTTGGGCAGTGGATCTTGAGGACAAGCGCGATCTTTTGGGTAGGAGGCCCGGGCGAGATCCCGAGGGTCTCTACCGCGACGATTACAATGATGATGATGCTATGATTTAGGTTGTGGTTTTTTCTTACTTTCCCTTTTTCTTTTCATGATGCTTCTTTAGCCTCTTCCTTCTCGCTTTTTTAGCGTCATCTATCTTCTTCACTTCTTTACCGCCCTTGTGTCTTTCAAGGGATATCTAATTTTGCCGGGACCATTCTTGTGATATCAACGTACAGAATACCGATTTTAATATGGTCACACCGATGACCGGGTTTTCCGATTATCTCTCGGCGTCCTGAATCATACAGAGGTAGACTGGTAGTCGATCGTCCCAACAGTGCCCTGGCTGGTCCCTGCGACAAGGATACAGATAGAATGCCGACTCCACCTGCGGGCTTTTTTCTAGGGAGCCTTTCGCTGGTTGAGTATAACTACGGAGGAGACCAGATGTAATTAGTAGATATTTGGGGGGGGTATCTACTCCGTAGTTAAGATTAGTGTGCGGCGGAGGCCGACCGATTGGGAAATAACCCCTGATGGGGCAAGACTAGCAGCGCTGTTAGGCAAACTTTCCGGCGCCCGACAGTGCTCCGATCCTATCATCCTCTGATCCGACGGTAGTTAAAAAAGAGTCCCGGACTTGTTTCCCGCTCGGCTTCCCAAATTGTGAGTAATTCAGGCACCGAGTCTCTGGCGGCACTTGCGACGATGGGAGTCTCATTGGCTTCCTGCCGTCGTCATGGTCTGGAGCCCGGCATAATGCTTGCTTATTATTCCTATTACTACTAACTAACTAACTAACTAACCAACCTCCTTCAGTGCGACCCATTCTAATTTCTAGTCTAGTTGCCTCGGCCCTTGAGCCTCACAGTTTCCATCCTAAGTTCCTATTTGTAAGCGGGCACTACTCCGGAGTATCCATGACGCGCAGCCACGTGACCCCTCCCCGCCTGATTGTGAGTCTCGGCACTCGTGTTCGCTTTCTCTCTGGCTCTCTGATCGACGCTGCATTTCAAATCATCATTCAGACAGGGTCCAAAGCTATCAAAAGGATAACGAAGAAGATAATCATCAACTCTGCACAAGCGACAAGAAAAAGGAAGGAGCAAAATAAGCAAAAGAAAAAAGAAAAGAAAGATCACGCAGGCACATTCCGAAAGCTCCATAAACGGTCATCACCGGTGAAGTGCAAGGCTCCGATTCCACCCGTCATTGGAGCCCCCTCTCTCGATCGACGGCGGAGTTGGCCAAACTTAAGGTACCAGACTAGACATCAGCCAAACCTACAAAAAGTCCTTAGTATCGACTAACTACTAAGCGTCTAAGACAGCGTCCAGACCTCCACCGGGCGGGGATAGTGACCGGTGGTCAATATTGCATTAGGTCACTCCGGGGTCGCTTCTTTGGGTTCTCCGCTCCAGTTGCTCATAATCTTCAAAACTCAAAAAGTTGAAACGGCCCTGCGAACCTGCGAATTTAGTCTAGACTAAAACACTCCTTTTCTTAATAACATTCAAGCCTCGTTCGGGCGATCGTCCTTCCAATTTCCCCCACAACCACTGGACCGTTCATCCTATTGTACTGCTGCCTCCACGCCCACAGACTAAAACCTGACTCAACTCTACTTCACCCCCCTGGTGCCCCCCCGAGGTGCTGCTGTTCGCTAGTGCCCGGAACTATCGGCTTACCTTAACTACGACTAATTGACTAGTTATTCCTGCTGCATCTTCTCCAGGTTTCCCTCGTTATCATCCCGCTTTCCGTCTGCGACCCGCACTCGACAGCACTGCTGTATCCGGCTACTGTGGTGTAGTATGCGCGGACATCTTGGTCCTGGTCCGCGACACCCACCAGTGTTCTAGATTTCTAAATGCGACTGATAAAAAGCATGGGAACATCCGCTGTATCCCTTGTATGCTCATGGACCAACGAACCAGACTGCGCAAGGCTTGTGACGCCTGTAGTATTCGAAAAGTGAAGGTATACTACATGCAGCTGTCACGGTTTCAAAACCATACAAAAAAAATGCAGTGTTGGCTAACTCTGCTCAGTGCGACACCAGCGGACCACCCTGTCGGTCGTGCGCAAGCTTGGACATCCCTTGCACTTATGAACGACCGAGTCGACGTCGCGGTCCCCCTAACCGCCATGCAGAAGCATTCAAAAAGCAGAAATTAGCAGAGTCCCCTGCGGGCTCCCCAAGTCCGTCAGACCATGCCACCCCGGGTCCGCCCGGGTCGGTGGGGAGCACCACCATCCCCTCGTCAACCCCTGCGTCCCTGTCGCTGGAATCCATTTGTTCTATGCCTACTCTGCGGCTATTGGTAGACGATTTCTTCACCTACATCCATCCGTTAGTCCCTGTACCCCATGAGCCCACGTTTCGCGCCGCTTTGGAGCGGCGAGATGATCTCTCCAACACTACCTTTCTGGCTCTCACGGCCACTATGATTGGGACGTTGGTGGCCTCCTTCCCACGGAGACCGAAGCAGCATCTGAAGACGGAGGCGGAAAAGGCAGCATTTCCGCACTCGATGGCATTGGTCAGGCGGTGCCACGATGTTGCGGTCCAAGCTAGAGGCCACGGCTATCTCGATCGAAGCGCGACCGTGTATGATGCCGCAACTAGCTATTTTCTTGGGCTTTGCTCCGGATACGTTTGGCACATGCGCCGGTGTCGCACATATTTTGCGGAATGTCTGACTATGCTACATGTGTACGACCTTTGTCGTCCCTCGAATCGCCTCTCGTCAATGACTCCAACGACTCCTAATTCTTCCTCATCGCGTTATTCGCAAGATCCCTTCGGCGGCGCGACCGCCGACCTCCACGTCGACATTATCGAGCAGGAGCTCGGACGACGCTTATTCTACACTACTCTCGTCGGCTATCGGACGCTACAGCAGCTTGGCTCTGGCGACGTGACTGTCCATGTGCCTCCTGAGACTCCAACGGCGCGCTACCCTCCCTTGCCCCTCGAAGTGGATGATGAGTATATCTTCTCAACCCATGTTGATCCACAACCACCCAATCGGATTTCTCTCATGGTGGGCTTCAACGCCAACGTCCGCGTGCTGAGCTCGTACAATACTCTCTCCGCCTGGGAGACTGCATTTGGAAGCGGCCAGGTCTTTGACTGGGAACGTCAACGCTCTCTGATGTGGGAATGTCTGCAAAAGGCTAAATCTGGCTTATCTAATGTTCCACGGGAATTGGCTATTCAGCTATCCCAAGATCCCGATATGGGCAATGGCCATGGCTCCTTCGAATCTACACCTTCGATAGAAGATTCGCGGACACGCAAGCGCCATATGCAACTTCAGATTCAGAAGGCGAACATCTATGCAAGCCAGTTGGGCACCCGATCATACTTGGTTGAAAAATATTGGACCTTGTACGGGGCGTGGAAAATGCAGCGGAAACAGTCCGACCAGCACATTCCTGTTAGCCCTCGAACTACGATCAAGGTTGAAGGCGAGCAGCCGCAGAGTGAAGACACATCTGATGCGGATGCCCAATCTGATTATATTGGGAGGATGATGGCGGAAGAGCGTCGGGTGGTGATCCGGGACCTATTCATCTTGTTGCAATCGGTCAACGAGATCAGTATGGAACCTAATGGCGGCAGCTTTGTATGCCCACTGGGTCCAATCATTGATGAATCCAACGCTGACCTCTTCTTAGACCGCTAAAGTCCGCCAAATCGCATCCACATTACTTAACTTTCCGCATCACAACATGATCACGCCCCCAATGACCGGGCCTCACCCTCTAACCTCTGCGGAAGCCGAGGCATACCTTCGCGCATTCATCGATACTCTTGTCCGCCTAGAAGGGTTCAAATCCGTATCTAGCCAGGGAACAAGCGGTTCCAGTCCCGAGGTGCACCGACAATCAATCAGCTATTTGAGCGATCACGACCGCGACGAAGAGGAGCTGCGCCAATGGGCCAGTCTGAAAGAATACCAGGCCAAGTTTGCCGAAGCAGGGGGCATGTTATCCGAATTGTGAATGAACACGAAAGCATTTCCGAAGCTAACTTTTTCCATTTCTTTGCATCCTTTTAGATGGAGTTTTTAGGATGGGGTATTGTTGATTGACTTGTTTCGAGCGGTGCACTTGGTTGTCAATGAAGTTTACTCGATTAGCGAGGAGGGGTGGGGGTTGGCGACGGAGTTTCTGTGTGTACTATTGGGAGGGGGAGTATGATTGAACGGCCTTGGTGTCTAGTAGTTACATATGTGTGTATTTTTATAGAGGGTGGGTTGACTGTTTGTCTTTTTTTTGGGATGATACCTGTATCTAGCTCACCTTTGATGGATGGGTTGCATGATATGATTATGATCTGTTGCAGATTGACTCAATGAGATGGCTGACAACGAAGTCACATTAGTCTTTTCCTTACCCAGTATGTGTATCGAAGTAGCTAATTGACACTATCTGTACTATCGTCCATACACTACGAAAACATCGCTCACACAATGTATCCAATAAACAGAGTAATTACTGCCATTGATACCAATCAACTAAAGAAAACGAAGTAACATGTATGCATTATTACTATTCCCATCAACCACTAACTAATACTACTAGTTATGTATAATATACTAATTATGTAGTCACACTCTCCGTCTCAGTAACCCTCTCCGTCACCGTCTCCGTCTTCGTCACCGTCACCTTCTCCTTCTCAGTCACGGTAACAGTGACAGTGATAGGACCTGTGGGTGTCACAGGCACAATTCTTAGAAGGTCACCACCTGATTCACTGGATAGGGAGGAAGATGTAGAGGGGTATGATGTTATAACCGCTGTTTCTGTGTTTGCTGCTGCTGCTGCCGGCGGTGTGGATGTAGATATTTCGTCTTCGGTAGATGTAGATGTAGATGGAGTTGGAGTTGGAGTTGGAATTGGAGTCTGTTCCTGGTCTATAGATGTTGTTGTAGATACCCTCGCCTCTTCGGATTGTGATGTGGAGGAGGAGGTAGGGACAGATTCTGAGGTTGGCTCGTCAACGACGGTTACAATGGCGGTGGCAGTGGTGGTTGAGTCCCAGGTTGGTTCCGGGGTCGGTGGATCTGTTATGGCTACGTAGATGGTCTGGATTGTTGTGGATGTTGCGTGGAGGGTCGTTGGGTTGTCCGTTGTGGATGTAGTTGGGGTTGTGAGGGATGATGTGGATGCGGTGGCGGTGGTGTTGGGTATGTAGGAGGAGGTTCCGAGGAGAGTTGTTGATCCTTCGGGGGTGACTAGGACGATAACAGGTGTTGGTGCTGAGGTTGTAGTGGCGTCCTCTGCTTCTGATGCGGGGGTGGTGGTGGTGGTGGTTGTGTCCACTGGTTCTGCTGACTGGGTGGTCGTGGTCGTCGTGGGTACAGTTACGCCGATGAATGGTTTGGCTGTGTGTGGGGTTGCTGTGGTGGTTTGATCGCTGTTGGTGGGTGCGATGGTGGATTGTGTTGAGTGTTCTGTGCTGGACGCGGATGTGGTGGCATCGGTTGTAGTAGTCATGCTCTCGCTGGACTGTGAGGAGATCGATTCGGACAATGAGGAAGAGCTGGTTTCGGCCCCTGGGAGAGACAAGATGACTCCTATTGTGAAGCTGGCGGACGTTGTAGTCTCAGAGGTGTGGGATGATGAAGGTACTGTAGCGGTATCTGGCGCAGCGCTTGATTGCGGGGATACGACCGTCGAGGAGTGCAGAAGTCGACTAGGTGATGTGATTGTCCCTTGGTATGAAGGAGACGCTTGTGTCGACATCTCCGCTGCTGCGGCTGATGAGTGTGATACTATGACCGCAGAAGATGACGCCCTGTGTGTGATGTGAGAAGAAGTTGCTGTCAAAGGTGCATTGGACGACGAGGCTTCCATTGGACCTCCTGGTATGATGGCTGAGGGAGCTACTACATGGGAGCTCTCTGCAAAGGTATTAGAAAGTGTTGTAGTATGCACAGCCTGGAACGAAGGACTCTTTGTAGGGGAGCTTTGTAAAGCACTCGAAGGAGGTGAGAGCGACGCTGAAGATGGCTCGTCTAGTGGTGTAGGTGAAGGGGTTATAGTTGTAGTTGTAGTCGTTGAGATCTGCCGCGACAAGGTATCCACGGTACTGTCTGACGAGGTGCTTGGGGAAAACGAGTGGGTAGCTGTAGAGGAAGACTCAGACAGAGAGGTAGTCGAGTCGACATGAGTAGAAGGAACTGTCGAAGATTCTTGAATAAACGCAGCTGAGCTGGATGGCACCGGCTCGAAGGTGGTGCTAGAGCTAGATGCAGCCTGAGGCAAGGTGGAGGGTGTAACCGGAACTACAGTCAATGCGTTGATCTCATCGTCGTCATTATCATTGACCGAAGGACTGGCAACGTGCACATAAGGTGTAGTGAGCGAAGGAAATGGGGAGAGCGACTCCAGGTCTCTCTTGGAGGCAAAAGGAGCAATCGGACCAGCCGCACAGCAAAAGACCAGGAAGAAGGTCACTAGAACCACTGATACAAGAAACATCTTTTTCAACTGCTGAAAGGATTATGCAGTGGAGATGCTAGTAGTATTATGTAGTATGCAATATGTAGTATGCAAAAGAGACGTGTTTAAGATGGTTAAACGAGCAGTCAAAGAGAGGATGCAAAGACAAGTAGCTGGTCACGCTGCACTAACACAAATCGGAAAGTTCAGAAGCGACAGAAACTCATCTTTGACTAGAATTAAATCAGAGACAACGAAAAGAGTGAACGAGGGGCAATGTAAAGAAGGACAATCGAGACGTGGATGAAGCAGAGAGATTAAGTGTCACGCAAGAGAAAGACCGTCGTTAAGAAAGCCAAGCGATGAAAGCAAGCAACACTCGCCATCTCTTTATTTAGCTGATTCCACGGCCTGGACCGCCCTCAAGTGCAGCTTGACATGAAACAATCCGACAGTCCAGCTTGCTGTTGTGGAACTCCACGCTGGGATCGGTTGGCTGGCGAGAGTCGAGTTGGCGCGCGACAAAGAAGTGCCGGCCAGGATGTTGCAGCACCCGCCCCGGTTGGACAACATTTCCCATTGATTGGCAACCATGACAAGTCTTGCAGAATAGTGGACCAGAGCAATCTGCCTACCAAGCTCTTGAATGGACTCTCGCCCTGTCGGAGCATACGCCTCACAAGCTAAGCCACCATCCGTGGGCCAGCCAGACATGGCCAGATCCGTTGAGATGCAGGCAAGTACTTACAGCGAGATCAAGAGAGATCCAATTGTGATCAGCCGGTATTATCAACATCCGTATAGTCCTATGCTATTGCTAGGTAATTCCTACTTCCACATACATCCTAATTCCGCCTCATGAGCCTCGCTCCTGCCGCTTGGTCCAGCCTCCACCATCGGAATAGTATAGGCCAGCCTTCAGCTGACTGCAACCGTAAACGCTTCGCTAATCCCCTCGAAGGATGATATCTTGCCTCGCACGCTCCTTGAGTCGCCGTAATAGTGGAACCGATACGTTCCACTCTGGACGGGATTGGGATTCCCCGTGTCGTAATACTCGTCCTCTACCTGCCATTGAAGAGTGACCTCGCTATACCCCAGAATCGTACTTGTCCTCTCCCAGTTATACAGGAGGTTCCAGTCGCTGTCAGTACGCACAACATCCCATGACCCGGTAGCTGAGTTATACCTCTCCACGGCCGCAAACGTCGATTCCTGTCGTAGGTTATTCCGAGGGTTCGCTCCCACGAACGTGACATTGATCATGTCTCCAGGTCTGTAAGTGACATTTGCCGGCGCCGATACAACATCCCCAAATGCTTTGGCGATCGGCGATCCATCATATATAACCGAGGGGATGAAACTCAGTGAGCTGTTGGTATTGACGGGAGGTGTCTTCCCGGAGGACAGCGACGGCAAACTGCCCGTCTGAGCCGATTCTCCCAGATACGGCAGATACGTAAGGGTCAGGTTGATGTATGCTGCAAGTGTGTTTGGCCCGTACAGAGTCGAGGCCCCCTCGTAGCGCTGCACTCCGTATTCCTCCTCCGTGGCTACGTAATGAGCATAGCTATTGGATGGCGCACCGAGGACGACCAAAGGCTCTGCCACTCCAAGGACCTCTTTTGCAGAGCTACCAATCGCTTCTTTCCAGCGTCGCCCAGACATGGTAGTGGCTTCACTTGTCGAGATGACAATAAATAGTTGACCCACTCTCAGTACCTGAATGTCCACAATATTAGGTGTCCAGGCATACGGCTGTGTGATTGGTCCCACATCGAGAAGGACCTCCTTTGGCGCCTGACACGCCAGCTGCTCTTTTGACGGCTGATGCAAGAAAGCGCGAGCCACATACCACAAAGGATTGGAATCAGCTGGCCCCGTGCCATTCTGGGTAAAGTCAAATAACCCTGGCCCGTCCGTGGTTCCTGCTGCAAACGAGAATCCCAATGCAGCAGGACATGTCTTTAGAGTACTACCATTGAACGGTGATTGAAAAGTGTAGTTGGACAGGTCCTGGTAAGTGTGAAATGAGCGGACATTGGTGCTTGAGAGAATCCGAACAGGGTTGGAATCCAAGTTGCCGTATAGTTCTTTCGCAGCCGCGTATTGTCGGCGTCCAATCTCGAAGCAGCTCTTTGCGCCGTTATCCTTCTCGCGGAAATAAGGTCCACGGCCGTGGCAGTCCTCCGTCTTGCCGCCACATGTGCTATCCGCGTATCGGCATTCTTGTCCAGAGCCATCCTCACACCAGGCTCCAAGGACATTCGGGCTGGTATCGCCGACATTTGACTGAGAAAAGCCTGCGACAAAGTCATCTGAGAACTTCTGGTCTCCCTTGGCACTCCGCTCAAAGAGCCAAGCAGCCACACCTTTGTTATCCCCAGTGATTAGGGTATTGTTATTGTACATAGATGTGCCATGCACGGGGAAGAAAGTCAATACAGCAGTAGTCTTGTTGTCAGACTCCCGATCAAACCTCAACAGGGTCAGCGTCTTGTCCACATTTGCCAAGTACCGAGCTTTCTCTTCGGCGGGATTGGCGTCATAAGCGTAGGGGCTCCTGTTGATATTGGCATCTTCTAAGTCTATAGACCCAAAGCTGAGACGTCCGGGCGCTAAACCTTCATGGGCTCGCTGGATTGAGAGGAGAACACCGTCGACAATCGCCTGGTAACTCTGTTTATCGAATCCTTTGGTGGGAATTTGGGGAAGAAGATAATTCATCCAGGCACCTGGACCTGAATGAGAGTGCGTCCCAGTAAGGGCGACGTTCTGTTCGGTATATCGGGCATACTCGCTTCCGAGGCTAGCAAGGCCCTCAAGTACACCATGTCGCACAGCAGTATCCCCAGTCAGAGCATCCAGGATAAGATAAATAAAGGTGTCGTCTGGATTGTTAGTATTGGCGACAATGAAAGCCCGAGAATAGATTCTCTGCCGAAGACCAGTGCCAATTTGGTCCAAGCTAGCATAACCATTCAGCCCTAACTCAACAACAGGCCTAGCAGCGAATGTATCAGCATCATATGCAGCGTTTCCAGGTCAGGATTATTTACCCCGTTATATCCGCCTTTCCTGCACCTAGCAAGAAGATATCATCGCTATTTGCCACGGATGCAGCGGCTCTGTGCGCCCACTTAGGCTGTGCAATAACACTGAGTGGCTGATTCTGGTGTCGAAACAGTGAAAACAGCTGCAGCAACACAAGAGCCGTTGCCACGCTGCTGGCCAGAGCCACACCCAGCCTGAAGTTAGCCATTCCACCGAGAAAAGGCATAAGCTCTAGGAGCGTTGCAGCACCAGAGAGCGTTCAGCCTGTCCACGGGGATGCGCACTTCTTATTGCAAGCAGGGACCAACCGAGGCAGGAGCTATCACAAGGCATGCCCGGCTAATTTGAAGCGACGGCTCCGGGGATGACACTGCAGGGTCTCTGCAACCTTGCGGGGAGGATGCGGAAGAGGCGCGATTGGTGAAAAGGCTATTGGAATGTAGGAGAAAGGGTCTGGTCCGTTCCCGTCGTCACCCGTGGCTAAGCTTGATCAGGAATGCCCTCTTCAGCCCTCACGTCGACTAGCTGCAAGAATATAAGTTTGGCTTCTGCACTGAAGAAGGATGACATGCGGTTGGTTGGTTGAGTCATCATCATTGCAACTCTGTCAAGGTCATACGCGGGGAACTGGCCAGTCAGGGACCAGCTCTGCCCTGTCACAAGGGACCCTGTAGATTGCATGAACCTCGTCTGATAGAGAAGCCTAGGCTAAGCCTTCAGTCGAGTGGGGAAGAGGCCCGTCTTGCCTAAAGTTCCGGAAAAGAAATGATCGTGTGGAGAATGAAGAGGATGAATGAGGAAAGGAGATGTCTTGTTGCGCAGCTCGGCGAAACCATCTATACTTGGGTTGCCCGAAACGGTAAAGCTCAAACACCCCGGAGATCATCCCCGGCAGAAATTGCTGAGTCATTCAGCAGTATTCACCGCCCTCCCGTGCTCGGCGCAAAAGCTGAGACGCCCATGGCGAGCTACTGCTGGCATTGCTTGATCCTATACAAGATATCACTTCGCATTGACCCCTGCCGCTTTTAGCTCCTCGTTGTCTACTTTCATACACAGGATCAAGTCAACATGCCTCTCATCAACGAATCCCATGATTCACTTCCTTGTAAGCTGCCTTACCTCCGCTGTGAATTCCCCCTCTAACGCGTTGAACTTCATTAGACATCGAACCAGGGCCTTCCGCCCAAGCACGAGCAGCTGCAGAGAAGCTGATTGCCGCGGAAGTTTCTTCGGATGCTCAAACCACTATTCATCCGTTGATTCCTGCTTTCCCTGAGCCCAAGTTCTCTCCCCTCATCCAGCAGGAGGTAGACCGCAAGGCTGCCGGATTGCCTTTGACTGGCGGAATTGATCTCTCCCGCTATGAAGCGCCTGAGGCGCCTGCTAAAGCCGCTGACGGGACCCCCGACCTTGAGGAATGGCGCCGGACACTGCAGAAGGCTTACACGGCCAGCTCCCATTTAACAATGCGGCACGAGAATCTGACACTGCTAGAAGAGAATGGAAAGAACGCTTGGTTGATTGGCAACTCACAGCTGGAAGACATACTACGGGGGCTTGAGAAGGAATTGGCTGAGATGAAGGAGGCTGCCGAGGCAGTGAATAAAGAGAGAAAGCTCGCCCAGGAAGCCAACAAGGGAGAAATTGTGGGGCTGGAGGAGACATGGAAGCGTGGTGTTGGAGCAATTCTCGAGGTGGAGTTGGCTGCAGAGGGCCTGCGCATGCAGATCTTGGAGCAGAGGCGTCAACTGGCGCAGCAGCATGCGCAGCAGTAACGGGATTTCTCCGTCAATCCACGTTTTCTAGGACGGGGACTCGCTCGGCCAGAGTGTATGGAGTCACACTGTTGGCCGGGTGAAAGGAGGGCATTGCTTGGTAGAGAAGCCGCTTTGGTCATCTGCGGATTACCCAGCTTCTTGGGGCCGTAGAGTGCAGCTTCTGCGGTTGTTATTGGGTCTGACCCAAAGTCGGACACGACAAAGACGAAGCTGCATTCGTCCCATATAAGACAGTGGTTTAAGATTAACTGGGATCATCATTGGCGTGAGTACCAAGAATTGGTGGCGATGCCTGCAGGCGGGGAAAGCTCAGCATTTGCCATTCCCCGCACCACGGCAAGATCGAGGCCTTTGGCACGGCGTCACCACTGCCTCAGCTCTGTTGCCAACAATAGCGACTCCGCTTAAGACAAGCAATTATTGACTGGGAATGAGCGTGATAAGGATCAATTTTTCCGTCCGTGGCTATCCGGTCAATCCGCCTCGATGATTGGTGATGCGTTGGGCCTGGCGCCGGATTCGTCTCTCTATCCCAGTCCGCCGCGAGGACAACCATTGGAGGATGGCCTGAAGCTCCCCAGCTGACCCGTACAAGGTACGCTTGGTCTGTCGCTGAACTTCACGTTGTGAACATGTCGCTTGCTGGCGAGGCCATTTCATGCTTGAAAGGTCTTCTGCTTGGCGTCCTCGCTGTCAATTTGCCGTCGCAAATTCAATCCAGTCGTCCATTACCGACAGGAGCCAAGCTGCTCCATTAAGGCAGGCCCGCGTATGTCAATCTTGTACATAGATTAATCCACCTTTTATATCGATATATCTCAGACAACTCACTGCATGCACCATGCACGACCCCCTCTCGCCGTGCGGGGAATCTGCGGAAAACATATTGTACTTTTGTACTCTTCGATACCAAAGCATGGAGGTTGTATACCGCGTACCATAACCTCTTCGCGGTTCTCTTTGTTCCTGTATGGCTTGGACGGTCCAATGCTCGTTCACATCCTTGCCAGGACTCGTATGCGAGAGGGGTTCTACATAGTGGTGCGGGGATATACTTCTTCGTCCATACAACTGCCTGTCAGGATGAGGAGGTGCTACATTATGGACTTGCAGGGTCGACAGCATATAAACTGACATCTGGAAGGCCAATACTTCGTTGATTCCCATCTTTTCCCTCTTTTCCCTGTAAACCACAACGCTTTTTCACTCACAATTCCTGCTATCCACGCGTAGTCAATCATAACCCATTATGACCATCCCAGATGAAGTGGACATCATTGTCTGCGGTGGTGGAAGCACCGGCTGCGTAATCGCCGGTCGACTTGCCAACCTGGATCATAATCTCCAGGTTCTTCTGATCGAAGCTGGCGAAGACAACCTGAACAACCCATGGTAGGTTGCACATTGTCACTATACTCCCCAGAGTTGCCCCTAACCATACCCTAGGGTCTACCGCCCCGGTATCTACCCCCGGAACATGAAGCTTGACTCGAAGACAGCTTCCTTTTACTACTCCCGGCCCTCGGAATGGCTTGATGGCCGTCGAGCTGTTGTGCCATGTGCCCATATCCTCGGAGGAGGCAGCTCCATCAACTTCATGGTAAGCTATGCTTGCTCGCCTCACATCTAGCAGTGAGACATCACCTGACAGTGATACAGATGTACACTCGAGCCTCTGCCTCCGACTATGACGACTTCCAAGCCAAGGGCTGGACCACGGACGAGTTGCTCCCCTTGATGAAGAAGCACGAGACATACCAGCGGGCCTGCAACAACCGGGACATTCATGGCTTCGATGGACCCATCAAGGTCTCCTTCGGGAACTACACGTATCCCATCATGCAGGACTTTTTGCGTGCTGCAGAGTCGCAGGACATTCCGGTCACGGATGACCTTCAGGACCTGAAGACTGGGTAAGTTACTAGTGCCAATGCATTGTGTACTTGGCATCCTGCTGACGATACGTGCAGCCACGGAGCCGAACACTGGTTGAAATGGATCAACCGCGACACAGGTTTGTCAACATGATCATCACATCATATAGATAAGAGGACTAACCATTCTCCTCCAGGCCGCCGCAGCGACTCCGCTCACGCCTACGTCCACAGCACCCGGGCCAAGTACTCCAACCTGCACCTAAAGTGCAACACCAAAGTAGACAAGGTAATCATTGAGAACGGCCGTGCCGTGGGCGTCGCCACCGTTCCCACCAAGCCCCTCGCAGGCCGCGATCCCGCGCGGATGATCTTCAGAGCCCGCAAGCAGATTATCGTCAGCGGCGGCACCCTCAGCTCCCCTCTCATCCTCCAGAGATCGGGTGTCGGTGACCCCGAGAAGCTCCGTCGTGCCGGCGTGCAGCCTCTCGTGAACCTCCCCGGCGTGGGACGGAACTTCCAAGACCACTACCTGACTTTCTCTGTCTTCCGGGCGAAGCCAGATGTCGAGTCCTTCGATGACTTCGTCCGCGGAGACCCCGAAGTGCAGAAAAAGGTCTACGAGGAATGGAATCTCAAGGGTACGGGACCTCTAGCGACGAACGGCATCGAAGCCGGCGTGAAGATCCGGCCGGATGCGAAGGAACTAGAGGAGATGAAGAGCTGGCCCACGAATGACTTTTACAAGGGATGGGAGAGCTACTTTAAGAACAAGCCGGATAAGCCGGTGATGCATTACTCTGTTATTGCTGGGTAGGTATCAAGCCCGTTAATGCTCTTAGTCCTAGACAACTAACAACTGATAGCTGGTTCGGCGACCACATGCTCATGCCCCCGGGCAAGTTCTTCACCATGTTCCACTTCCTCGTGAGTATTTCCCCATCATTGCTCTCTCTATAATACCACCCATACTCAACCATCCTCGCTCTAACAATAGGAATACCCCTTCTCCCGCGGCTCCACGCACATCCAATCCGCCGACCCCTACGAAACCCCCGACTTCGACGCCGGCTTCATGAACGACAAGCGCGACATGGCCCCCATGGTCTGGGGATACATCAAGTCGCGCGAGACAGCCCGACGAATGGGCGCCTACGCAGGCGAAGTGACCGGCATGCACCCGCACTTTTCATACGACTCGCCCGCACGAGCATTCGATCTGGACCTGGAGACGACGAAGGCGTATGCGGGGCCGAACCACATTTCTGCTGGGATTCAACATGGTACGTCCATGCCTCCTCTCCCTCTGTATCCAACTTGCTTAACTGACCTGTGTCTGTGAAATAAAGGCTCCTGGTCCCAACCCCTCGAACCAGGCATCTCGCCCGCTTCACCGACAATGCTCAACTCCAATAAGCAGGAGACAAGGGAGCCGATCAAATATAGTAAGAAGGACATTGAACATATCGAGAAATGGGGTGCGTATCTCCCCTTCACACACACACACACATTCATCCATCTCCTCACTTCATCAGACCAACCGACTAACAAATGATCAAAAAATATAGTCCAACGCCACGTCGAAACAACCTGGCACTCCCTCGGAACATGCAGCATGGCGCCCCGCGAAGGAAACAATCTCACCCCGCATGGCGGAGTCGTTGATGAACGGCTCAATGTGCACGGTGTGCAGGGACTGAAGGTGGCGGATTTGTCGATTTGTCCGGATAATGTGGGGTGTAATACTTATAGTGTATGTTTTCCTTCCCCCCTTTTCTGTGTTTTTCCCTCTTCCTTTGTTTTGATGATGGTCATTTGGTATGAGTGGATCAATGCTAATGTGGGTGTGGGTGTAGACGGCTCTGCTTATCGGAGAGAAATGTGCCGTCTTGACGGCCGAGGATCTGGGATATTCTGGTAAGGCGCTGGATATGAAGGTTCCGGAGTATCATGCGCCTGGGGAGGTGACGTTCCTGTCGAGGTTGTAGAAGGACTGTTACTTGTTTGGGTGGTGGATTGGTGTCTAGTAGCTACAGTTACTCTGTCTTCTGGCTGGACTGATTAGTATGAATTCTACGTATAGTTAGGAGAATGAATCATAGTAGTAGTAATACTCAACAGTAAGAAATTAAATTGATACTATTCATTCTTCTCAATAATAATACAATTTGTTGAAAGCACAAACATCAAGTCAATAAGATGAATGAAGGAACTACAACTTCTCAGGAACCACCAGATTCACATCCACGCCCTCCTCACTCACATTGACAACCCCCTTCGCCGCTATCTCCTCAACCTTCTTCTGATCCACCTCGCGGTTCCAAACCTCCAGGTGCTTGCACATACCGTACATCGTCGTGATCGGAGGGGCGTACCCCAGCCCACCTTGTTCGGGCGATTTGCGCGCGCGCGAATCATCCGCAATATAATGCACATTGGTAATGGCGAAGAGCGCAGGCTGCATCTTGGAGATATCCCCAGTGATCCTAGGGAGCCACGGGAAGTAAACAAGCTGCAGGAAGGAGTACCATTCAATGAGATAGGACAGGATGAGGAACGGGACGGGAGGTACGCGAGGGAAGTGGGCAGGTGTCTTGGACAGGGTGTGCAGGAGAAGATAGACGTCGCCGTAGGTTGGGGCAGGGTTGGGGTCTGTGACTAGGAAGGATTGTCCGCCGATATTGGGGAGTGTGGAGGGGCTGTTGGTATGTTCGATGAGGCGCTGCTCGTAGAGTAGGTGGGCGATGGAGACGTTCTCGGCGTTGACGAAGTTCTGCATGGTGTCGACGAGCCAGCTGATAGGATTGGTGTTAGTCTTTGATCTATCTGCAGAAAAAAAGGGTAATAAGTAAGGAATGTCTTACGCCGGGGAACCGCCGGATTTCAAATATGCTGCGGTTAGTGAACCTTCTGTGTCGCCGATCCCGTAGATGCCATTCGCCGGCCGAATGCAGCCTGTGCGGAAGTTTCCTTCAAGATCATCGGCGGCACGGACGATCTTCTCGGCCTGGGATTTAGAGACGGCATAGTTGCTGAAGGAGTCGTAGTGTTCTTCGGGAATTAGGGTCGAGTCATCGACTACCTGAACATGACCTTTGGGGGCCTTGTTCCAGGGTGCGATCCAGAAGGATTGACTACGAATACAGATAGACCCTGAGGATGTCGAGATAAAGCAGCTTGCACCAGCATTCTTTGCGGCAGTCAACACGTTCACTGTGCCGCCCACGTTGACGCTAGTGCAACGGGGAAGGAAAGTCTTGAGACGCTCTCCGGGTCTGATCACCGCGGCATTGTGAAAGACGGTCAGGGGCCGGTCAGCAACAGATTCAGGCCAGCGTTGTGCAAAGGCAGTAGCCACGGCTTTCTCGTCAGTGATGTTCGTCTTGACAAAAGCGACACCCTGGTCGAGGATCTCGCGACGAGGCGCTGCAAGGTCCAAAATGCGGATAGCCGACGGATCTTCCCCGCGAGCGAGCAGGTGGTTTACCATCCAACTTCCCACAAATCCTAAGCTCTGTTAGCTTTTGACTCTATACTTGGAGTCGTGCAAGGCAGCTTCTTTGAGACATGTCATGAGAAAGCTTAATTAAAGCTATAACGCACCTGACCCGCCAACCACGATATAGCGCCGGTTTTGCTTCGGGGGAAGACTCTTTTGCACATCGACTGGGTTTCGAATAGCATCCTCGTATGCTTTTCTGATATCATCGACGGTCCAACGATGAGGAGACAGCCGGGTTACTTCCTCCGGGGTGCCTGTCATACCACGATTAACGTGGCAGAGATAGAGGACGGCTAGACCAGAGGCAATGGCGATCTCTGGAAACATGTCTGGAAATGCAGCTCTAGGCTGATGCGTGTAGTCAAAGGGGCGCGCGATACAACAACTGGATAAAGGACAGTCAGATCTTGTTTGTAGAAGTGAAGTTAGCAATCTCACTCTAGATCAATCCCTCTTCATACGTACATTAGAGCAGACCTGTCGCGACAGAAAATATGATTGAGAATCAATCTATTTCAAGGACAAAGTAGTGCTTGGCCATAAATCTCATCACGAACTTACACTCTCGCGTGGCTAAGCCTTCAAGCCTCCATCCATGGGTCCCAGAAATCCAAGCGAACGGAGATTAATAGTTCGGATTTGACCGTTCGGTTAGAAGAGCCAGACCCACATGTCATTCGATCACTGGCGCAGGTGTAAGTTCGTTAAGGGGTAAAAACTAAGAAGCCTATCAAGAAGAGAGTTTTTTCTTTGAACCAGCCACTTAAAGCATAAAATCGGTTCGAATTTGATGCATCCCCTGATCCCGAGTTGCATTAGTAGGCGATGTTCTCCACGTGCCGGCGTCGGGAGGAAAAGCAAGCAAAATGGTCCGATTCCGTTTCTTTGTGACACCTTCGGAAAATTTGATGGCGCGGTCAGGGGCTTCCAAGAGGGTGATACCACAGGGCAACATGACCGGATTTGTTGACATCCGAACAGCTATATCAGTTGTGACTGGGAAACAGGAGAGTAGATGGGCCTCGAGAAATGAATACCAATATCAACTAGTATAGAGTACCATATACATACACCAAGACAGCCATCGCTCTCTATTGGACGATGCATGCTGCAGGTGTCCCGTAAGCACTCAATTCATATTTTACGGAGTAGATCCGACGTTGTGCACATTCCTATCATGACTGAGACTACAGTACCTTTTATCAAGAACTACGCTTGCTTTATCATAGAGAGTCCTATTACAGCGTTCGCTACTTGGTGATTGTGGTGATTCCCTGGCAGAAGGTTCAACAGCCAATTCGGTCTTCTTTCCGAAGAGTGGGTCGTGCTTATCTCCGCAATTCCGAGATGGCCTCTTTCTCTACGATATGGCCGAGATAACTAGAGGGATGATTTGAGAGAGCCTTATACAAAAAAGATCACGATAACAGTAGGCGTCTACTCTTATCACCTGTAAAGGACTATCAGCCAGCAAACGTACACTGTGAATATTCCTTCAAGCCATGTCTCTATTGATGAAGCTAGTCAGTTACATAGCTAGGGATTGATGACAGCAATACACTACACACCCCCCCCAGCATGCTTGTCCTTAGTAAGTAGCTTTCTGTCGCTATTCGGCCTCTGATAATCATCGTTTCATTCACTACTACTTAATAACCCTCTTGCCTTTAAAGCTATGACCACCATGATATATCATTGTTTGTACGGCCCGTGCCACGACTCCATTTTTATCCGCTACCGTTCAAGCAACTGCAAATCGAATTTCTTTGGATATGGTCTAGTTTCTTAATTCTACCAAGACATACACGAGGCACCATGCATAATTTCCTCGGTAGCATGCTCTGACGAAGACCGACATTCCTCAGAATGTGGTATGGAGCAGGTCTTGGCACTCGTTGAGTCACCTTCAGGCTCGCGCAAGAACTGCAGAAATGCCAGCAACGAAGGAGACAAATCATTTGCTCAAGAGATGAGTGTAGATGACGGCATAGTTACCTATCATATTTGGGACCTCAAACGTTTGTTCGGAACACGGGCCGCTGGGTGGCCACCAGAAGCAGCATGGATACCTAAACTCCTAAAGAGAAGGGCGCAGACGTTCTGGATTGCAGAAACAAAGTTTCTCACAGGATCGTCCTTGTTGTTGCCAGAGTTTCATCGGCAAACCGGCACGGGCGGCACTCGGAACCGAGCCCTGACCTGTGACTGGGCCATGAGCAAAGCATCAACCCCGTTTTAGCCTCGACAGCTCCCCGCCCTGTGCTTGACATTTGCTAGTGGACTGGTACCCTCAGGGTAAGAAAGACGCAAAATGCTTCTCCTCATTTTCGTGTGGAGCTGGCTGCATTCAGAATTATTGTCTTTCCGACATGGTGGTGGGGACTGGACTTCGTTTGCGACTGTGCATCAGCCGTTTTCGCCAAAGAAATCCACTGCGGTGGGGATGCTTATTCATGCGGTGGTGACGTCCAGGACTCATCTCCAGTTTTCTCCCCCATCTGGAGCAATTTAGGGATCCTGGGGTAAGTAGACCAACCTGGCGAAGCAGGGTCTAGATAGTTGTGACTACCGTATTCACAACAGGCACCCATGCAGCGAGTCACTTGTGATTTTGCAATGCGTGCCCATGATTCTGTATCGCACTTGAGTCTTATGCAGATCATGCCCTGTTGGTGACGAATAACCAGCTCTAATATGAACTAAATGCGATTGGGCGGGCCTCGTATGCCGTAGCGCAATTTGATTAAAAACCCTCCTACTTACACCGTAACGCCATGCCAGTCCGTGCTGGGAGAGATGTCAGTCACTTGAGGCATTTCCCCCAAGCATCACAGGATATATAGTAAGGACTAAAATGGGTTTTAATTCCTCGTATGAGCATGCGACCTACTTCAGTTAGTCATAAAATAGGGATCGTCAACCGCGTCTAACCATGGATGCCCCATATCCAAATGTTAGAAGGGGGCCTCATGCCTATCTGTTTTACTGTATCCGGATCGACGGTTATGGGACACCCCAGCACGCTCGTCTAGGCATCGGATTTGGCAACTCAACATGGAAGACGCAGATGACTGTTAAACGAGAGCCTAGCGGTGAACGTATCAACTGTCGTTCTCGTACAATGTCCATCAGCACCTGTCTTTCCTTGGCAAGAGTCGAACGAGGTCCGGTGGAGGAAGACCGAGGGCTTATCAGTCGTCGCACTCCTGCCGACTGTTCTCGTCCGGCGCCCCCACTCGGAGTGTCTTTCCTCTGCCTCGCTTTCTTCTCTTTTTTGAATTCCCCCAAATTGTCACTGACTCACTAGTTCTGGTTGTTCTTGAATTAATATTGTCGTGTGCGTTTCAAAATTTAATTTCCGCCAAGCTTTATTTTGCAACTCCCATCGTCAATCACCCAAAAATCTGCTATTTCCCTTTCCCAGCATTTGTGCTCGTTTCATTGGTTTGCATGTCTGCTGCGCTACAACTTGAATTCGCTCACAGTTGATCATTTTGGGAGCCATCCTCTATATTCATTTCCTGTCGCATTGGGTACTAGTTTCATTTCTTCTCTCATTCAGAGAATTGTACTGGACCACGAGCACAAGTGCAAGGTTCAAGAGCCAGTTTGTCGACTTATTATATAGAAGCTGCAGCGCATTCCAGTGCGCTCTATTTTATAATTTCCCTCATATTCTTTCATCGCCACTGCTACATATAGAGTCAGGAGATCTATATCGGCCGAAGTGACTGTACTCGGTCCAGCTGTGGAGAGCTCTTCCACCTCTGAGTCACGAACCGACTTCTAATTGACGTCCCGAAAAGCATGTCCTCCCCAAAGATTTCTTCATCAGAACCCTCGGCAGGCCCCGGGGATAGCAAAGAGAGGCCTACCTCTACATATGCGCAATCCTACGCAGTATCAGGCTCATCGGAGGACACCATCGATCAAGTGGATGACCTGGCGCATATCCCTACACGCGCCTCTCGGGCCTCGGTACCCTCTCTGGCTCAGAGAGTCACCTCTATAGGAACAACTGGCACCTCTGACCCGAACTATGAAGTCGACTGGGATGATGAGTTCGACACAAATAATCCGAAGAACTGGTCATTTCCCTACAAAGCCATGGGGATCGCTATTCTATCATACAACACCTTAATTATGTGAGTGTGGCGCATCGCCTAGCTACGCATCATGCGACAGCGACGCTAATCCTTTTCAGAGTATTATACTCGACATCATATACCTCGGGAGAGTCGCAAATCGCCGCTGAATTCGGGACTTCCTCCACTATAGTCACACTGGGATTGACTTTGTACCTAATCGGTCTGGCTGTGGGATCCATGTTCATGGCGCCGTTGAGCGAATTGTACGGCCGAAAGCCGGTTTGCATAGCCTGCTTGTTTATTTTCACGGTTTTGATCATACCCTGTGCGCTCAGTAAAAATCTTGCAACCTTGCTGGTTGTGCGCTTCATCGCAGCCTTGTTCGGGAGTGTAATGATCTCTACTGCACCGGGAATGGTTGCAGACATAGTCGAGGATGACCAACGGGCGCTGGCAATGTCGGTCTGGAGTCTTGGACCCGTGAACGGCCCAGGTAAGCATAGGCATTCCCCTGGCAAGACTTATGAGTGACTAACTATGCCCTAGTTCTCGGACCCATTATCGGAGGCTTCGTCACTCAGTACCTGGGCTGGAGGTGGATGGATTGGATCGCTTTAATGCTGTCTGGTGTTGCGTTGGTCTTGTCATGTATCTTGAAGGAGACTTATGGCCCCATCATCCTGCAGAAGAAAGCCGCCCGCATGCGGAAAGAAACAGGCGATTCACGCTGGTGGTGTCGATATGAACAAAAGGCCAGTCTGAGTGAGCTGCTCAAGATTAATCTGGGCCGTCCATTTGTCATGGCAGTCACTGAACCTATTTGGTCAGTACCTTCGAGCCAGTCCTTGTGCTGTCACTTCAGAGTTAATGTACTAACTGACCATGTAGTATATTTTGGAATATTTATATTGCCATCGTGTATGGCATTCTCTACCTCTGCTTCACGGCCTACCCTATTGTTTTCCGTGATATTCGCGGTTGGTCGCTTGGTCTTTCTGGCCTTGCATTCCTGGGTATTGGAACCGGATGCGTGATCACTATCTCGAGCGAACCCTTGATCCGCCGTCTGATTAACAGTCATAAACCGGATCCTGAGACGGGCAAGCCGCCCCCGGAGGCAATGGTGGCATTTGTATGCATCTGTGCGCTCCTGATTCCAGCTGGAGAGTTGTGGTTCGCCTGGACCTGTTCGCCCGCCTCGATTCCCTGGATTGTACCAATTCTCGCCGGTGTACTCTTCGGCACAGGCAACACGGGCGTATTCATCTACGCGACCAACTACTTGGCTGGAAGCTACGGGGTTTATGCAGCGTCCGCGCTGGCAGGAAACTCCGTAATTCGCAGTATCTTGGGAGGTGTCTTACCTCTCGTTGGTTCGTATATGTATGCAGGGATTGGTCCCAATTGGTCTGGAACCCTTTTGGGTTTGCTCGAGGTGGCTATCGTTCCGATCCCATTTGTTTTCTACAAGTATGGGTACAAGATCCGGGAGAAGAGCGTGCTCATCCGGCGGATGCAGGAGGATAAGCAGCGATTGGCGGGGAAACGTCAACGCCGAACACAGCAGGTGGAGGATTTTGAGAAGACGGGGGAGAAGGGAACGATGGAAGTATGAGGGAGGTGTGTGCCCGAGACTGATGGCAGATGGCACAGTGAATTGAGTATACGCGCAGAAGCACGTGAGTGATTGCACAGAAAAGCCCTCCTTGCACAGTTGGAGTTTGGATTGGGAGCCTGACCTTTTCATCTTGGAAGAGGATACTTGGCTGGTTAAACTGGATATACTATACATGTCTGTCAAAGACGTCACGAAGTAATGGATACAACATCTCGGGTACCATATAGCACATAGATGAAGAGGCAATAAGTAGTAGTCTTTAATAAATAAATAAAAATTAAATCACCCTGTCCTCCGTACCCTCCTTTCCACCCCCAACGCTTCCTGCAGGATTCGCTCATACTCTCCCAACGCCACGGCGCCTGCTGGGAAAACCATCACGGCTTCCACATACACTGGGTTTGTATGTGACGGCGAAACGGCAGAATCATCATCACTTCTCGCAATTCTCCTTACATACCCGAGCACATTCACCCATGCGCCAACAGACAGTTCTTCCGATGTGATTGTCTCCAGCACCGCGTTGATATCCACGGCGACAGAGGGTGGTTCCTGCGGTGGTTTTTGACGCGGATAATTGTGTTCGAGGATGAGGTGCCCTTTTTGGATGTTGTATGTCCTCACGCTGAGAAGATCAGTCTCTTTACTACATTTTTGCTGAACAAGTAAAGAGGCGAGCATTCTTAAATGATTTACGGTATACAACATGCAGAAAGTTAAGATACACATAAACAGACAAGGAACTCCACGCACCAACCAAGAAACCGGACCTTCGAGTTCACTGGAAGAGCAGGTAAATCGGAGAGGAATGCCCGCGTAGAAGGAAGAGGGCCGTTCATTCCAAAGGTTCATAGATTTCCTCCTAAAGAGGCCATCATATCGAGGGATTGGTCTCGAGGCAGCAATGATCACAAAGCAATCTAACCAATACGGACTGAAATACGATGACCGGCGTGACCCCATCCACGTGACCCTACCACTCCGATAGGCTTAGCGCGTATGTCATAGGGCCAACGAGGGGAAAACCAACTTGAATCCGGCCGGGGAATCTGCTCACATCTTCTTCTCTCGTCTCGGACCTTTATCGCTCCCTCTTTTTCCTTGTCGCTTATCAAGGACCGCTGCCTTGCTCGACTACCTGGTCTAGGTGACTCGGAGTTGATCATCTCCCGCACCCATCATCAGGATAAACAACCGTCCAGCGATCTCTCACCGATCCCGCCCCGTTGCCACGGACCATCATCTCTTCTCATCCCACCTTCCACCGATTCCAGACCCGTCGTTACACTTCCTTTCCCGACCCAACACCAACGACTCCTGCCGCCGGACGTTGGCTCACAAGTCTCTAGTATATCTTCAACCACCGCAATAGCAACCACCCTCTATCACAGCCTCGTCAACCCCCCATACACCCTTATCAACATGTGGTCTTGGTTCGGCGGATCCGCCGCTCAGAAGCGGAAAGATGCGCCCAAGAATGCGATCCTCATGCTTCGCGAACAGCTGGACATGCTCCAGAAGCGCGAGAAGCATTTGGAGAATCTGATGGAGGAGCAGGATGCAATTGCTCGGAAGAACGTAACGTCAAACAAGGCCGGTAGGTGAAAACTAGCTAGGCAACCATAAATGAAGTCTAACGGGTTTGTTTTCTGTATAGCGGCTAAGAACGCCCTTCGGCGGAAGAAGGTTCATGAGAAGAACCTTGAACAGACGACAGCACAGATTGTTCAGCTAGAACAGCAAATCTACTCGATTGAGGCGGCGAATATCAACCAGGAGACTTTGAAGGCTATGGAGGCGGCTGGTGCGGCTATGGCGAAGATTCATGGCTCGATGACGATCGATAAGGTGGATGAGACGATGTATGTTTGTTTCGTTACGGTATTATCTGTGTGTGTGATGGGAACAAGGCCACTGACAATAGGCTAGGGATACACTTCGCGAACAGCACCAACTCAGCACGGAAATTGCAACAGCCATCACAAGCACCTCTCTGGTCGATCAACCAGACGAGGCCGATTTGGAGGAGGAACTCGAGGGTCTGGAACAGGAGGCCATGGACGAGCGGATGCTCAACACAGGTACTGTGCCGGTTGCAGACCAGCTCAACCGTTTACCTCCTGCGGCGAATGGAGAAAGTAAGCCACTATCCCTCCCTTTTCCAAATAACAAAATATATCTAACATATATCAATAGTCAAAGCCAAACCCCAGACCGAAGAAGAAGACGAGGAAGCGGAACTGGAGAAGCTACGTGCGGAAATGGCCATGGGATAATCGGCCGGCTAGATCCTTGCAGATTCTGGTTTCCTACTATTCTTTTTCTTCTCTCTTAATCATATGTGTCAAAGAACATGTGCTACCTTGACCGTTTTTGATTGATTGCGTTATTTGCGCCCTTGGAGTTAGTTACTTTCTTTCTTCTTTTTACTTGAACTCTTGCATGATGGAATGAATCATTGTCTACTTTCTGTCCCTATCTTGTGATTGAATACATTTGCTAGTAGAATTGAAACCGAGTAGTTGGTCCTTAACACACTGTATACATGCCAAATACCTACCCACATAATCACTCATCTGTACAGTCTAGTCCTGTAGCCTAGATAGAGTATTACTACTCATAATCATGCTGCCTAGCATCCATCCACTCATCTATTCAGCTAGCAGAGAAGGAAAGAGTATAGACAAAAACATCCCCAGCTTACTACTCACTACTAATAGGCATCCATCATTATCATATATACCAAGTAGTACCACTAACCTAACCTAGAACAGTAGCAGTCTAGCATCTATACTACTACTAATTACTTTGTCGATCCTTTAGTAACTTACTACTAACTAAGGATCTGGAAAGAACAATAAGTAATTACTTACCTAGCGTAACTAGCACGAGAGTGCAGCTGAATCTAAGACAAGTTCATCTCTACTGTTACGCTACTAGTACACGAGGTAGTAAAGATAACTCATCTTCTTGTTAGTTTGATACGAATGAAAAAGACCCCCTTTCTTCTCATTTATCTTATCTCAAGTATAAGATCACGACAATAGGGCAGGGTAAAGGTAGGGATGTGGAAAATAGAAGTGAATATACGGCAAAAGTTAAGAATAAGATGTGAGGTAAGAATAGGAATAGAGAAAAAAAATAAAGTAAGCACATATAACACTCCAGATATTGAAACGCTCAAACTCCCTGTTTTTTGGTAGCAGCCCGTCCGAGATAAACCCGCCCATTTGAGTGCGAAGTGAAATGGTAATAGTCAGTTAGTTGGTTGATTATACGTAAGCCCCAACAAAAGAATAATGGTAAAAGCCACTGGAAAAGAAGTGGTATAATAGGTAGTGAACGAACTCGGTTAAAGTTCCTACAGTGGCTTTGAAAGGGGAAGTAGAAAAAGGAAATGGGAATGATAAGGAAGCGCGCACATCATGGAAACCAGGCGTAACTCTTGAGTAATTTGGCACGAGCCCCGTCGTTCGCTTCGTGGCACCACTTGGATTTCCATTCCCACTCTCGCGCAGCAGCCTCGATAAGGGCTTCCTTGCACTCGGGAGGAAGTTCCTCCAGGATTTCGGGGCTCGTAAATTCGGGATTTGCAGAGTCAGCGACACTGATTAGGCCGTTGGAGCCGAGATCGTGGACATCGCCGTCTGGGCCGGGAACGCCCAGGTTGGAATACGGCGAAGATTCGAACTGAATATCATGAATGGCAAATCGGCGGGAAAGCGCAGCCGGGACGGTAGAGAAGAGGGTGGATTCGGTGGTTTGTTGTTCAGGTTGGCTGTCGCTGGTCTCGTTGGCTTCTCTGTCGACAGCAGCTGGCTCTGCTTCGCCGGTGCCGTTCGTCAAGCTCAGGGTGGACATGCCCTGGGCTAATTTGGTTGCAACTCGCGGATCGGGAGGAGGCAGACGCTCCCAGCGGGCGTGCGTCGGTTGCATAATCTTGGGGAACTGCATGACGTTCGTATGGATGTCATACGTTCCTCCGAGGTTTTCGCGGCGCGCAAGTGATATGAGCGAGTTAAAGTTGCTACATGTAACGTAAGCATCCAAGAATAAAATTAGACAGACTGAGCCTGACATACCTTGCCTCTCGAGCGTGTTCGAGCATCCAGTTATCGCCAGTAACTGTGACCTTGCGTTTCTTCGAATCCACCGCCTTTCCGGTGGGCAAGGGCACCGACGGAGCGCTGGTGTGATAGACACTACTGGCACCGTGCCAGGCTACGTACTGGTTCCTGTTGTAAGGTTCTCCCGGCGGAGGGAGCTTATCCTCAGGGACGGCAAGTTCGCCCTCGACATCTCCCCGCTCCCTCGCAGCCTGGGCATGGTAGTCATCAATGACCTTCTTCCCGCCAACAATAATTTTTGCACCGAATTCCCGGAAGACAGACCGAGCGGTGACGACACCGATGGCTCGGCCTTTGTAAGAGTGGGGGATGATCTCTCGTTCGATGAGATCACGTTTCGCCTCATCGTCGATGATAATTTTATAGAGAAATTTGTGTTTCTGGAAAAACAGGTACGAGTCCCTGAAACCAATGCAACGCGCGGGCTCAGTAGACAGCATGTATTTGCGATCACCACGGTTGAGAATCGTGAACACACGGACCCTGTATTCCCGATCGCCCAGCAGATTGCCGTTCTTGTCCACCTTTGTCTCGCCTTCGGGGTCGTCTGGGAGAGCAACTTCGTCGTCGATAACGTCCATCAAGTTTCCCTCCTTATCGATCGGAACCTGGGTAACATGCGACGGGCCACGGTTACGTGCCCACCTTCCACCACTAGCAGCGGGACGACCACGCCTTCGCTTGACGGGCGTACTCGTATGGATCGGTGTCTGAGGGGCGCCGTCATCAGGCGCATCCCAGTCTGGGGGACGGTTCTTCGGGGGACGGCCTATGCGGCGCTTTCGTGGGATGGCTGACATGCGGCCACCGGTGCGCGTAGGAGTATCGCCGCGCGATGGAGGGTTTGAATCCTGGGCGGGAGTTGCAGCTGTCTCTTCCTCCTGGCTGGGTTCTGCCTGGGCTTCCGCCTCAGGATCCTTATCGGAAGCATCTCCCGGATCTTCCATCGGTGGCGATGATCCACGCGATGGGGGTGCTTCTATCATCTCCTCGTCTGAGGCGTCGGGGAGCGGAGGTGCGGCATTCCCTACTGGGTAATTAGTTGTTCGCGTCCGTGACGACCGAGACCGCGGCGGCCAAGGAAAAGGGAAAGGGCCAAGGTGAAAGTCAAGCAGGTCACGTACGCATTGATTGCGCAGCTGCTTGTGCAGCCGCACGAAGTTTCCTAGCCATACCGACGGTGAATGGATAAGATAGGCAAGGAACGCCGACCTAGAATTTACTGGAGCGACAGAGCTGGATGGAGGCCCTTGGGGACGTTCCTTTCCGCAGCCATTCGCGCTAGAGCCAGACGGGACTAGGTTTCTCCGAGTGCCCGGTCTGCTGTCACGTGATTGAGTAGAATACCCCTGATGCCTGAGGCAGTTAGAGTTGTTCCAGCCACGTGCCGAACCAATGATGGAGATAAATGGAAGACCCTCCATCGAGGCTGGAGGCAGTTGGCGCTTCCTGCACCATGATGTCATGGTCCCTTTCCGCTGATCGCCGACGGTTCGTTCCTTCGAACTGATTCGTGATCGTGAGGCCATCTTGTGTTGCCGTTTCCCGCTGAACTAGTTATCGGCTTTCCCGTGTAGATAGAAACATCCCCCTAAACCCCCTACTATACGGCGTGTAGGCGCAGTATGCGGGATTTCCTCCGAGGGTCATCCTTTGGCTTTCGCTACACAAAACATATGTGGTCTAGACAGGTTCGGTAGCCTTGCATCCTGGCTGAAGCTGAACTGAACCATTGCCAGCACCGCTCAAGCCAGCAGATGAATCATCTGCAGCGATAAGGTATGCGCGAGCCTGACCACTGACGTATGTAAGTGACAGCGATAACCTGTTCGGCCTCAACTTCACATGCCCGCCAAAGAGGCGGTGGGAAAAGCGAGCTTCTGGAACCCCTCAAAAAAAAACCTCCACCACCATCGATACTAGCACTTTAAGCAAGTTAGCAGCGGCAGAGCAGGACTGCTGTGCTCCGCATTCCTCAAAACTCTGACCACCCTCATGCACCCTGAAGGAGGGTAGGCCCCATCGCATCACATAATCTTCAACGTGTTGGAGCCTGGTGCTGCGAGGCCATCGCGGTACGGTCCCCTCCGTGGTATCGGAATCGAGCGTGGGCCCGTGGATGTTTTCGGAGCGTCTGTGGTGACCAGATGCTGCGTGCCGCAGATCGCTTACACAACCTCGCAGCAGCCTGCAGGTGACCTACCTACTGATCGTGTCCAAGTAGCCTCAGATGCAGCGACGGTCTCCCTAGTCGACTAGGGCTTTTTAGCTTATTATTGGCGGATCGTGGAGGGGGCGAGTGCGAAGGACAAAACAGAACTCCACCAAAAGGTTCCCCTGGATATCTTTTCCTACGGTTTCTGGTAGGCATCAATTTCCTAAAGAGGCGATCTGAGCAGAAAATTGCTCCTATCAGGACCTGCTATCTGCACGATGGAGCTCAGTGTCGGTTACACCTTCGCACTGATTGGCATTTTTTTAGGACTTCCCCCTCCTCTTGCCTACTCCCATTTTCCGGTCTACTATGGCCGGCAGTTTTTACCGTCGAACCAGGCCATTCTGAAACATAATCGATCCTACCTAAGCAGCGACTGCATTACAATGCTACTTGATCTGGCAGCTGCACGGACATGGTGTAACTCCATATCGGCGACTTACGACCTCCCATCAGCCGTACAGCTGCCCTGAGCTTGTGATGCACAAACGTAAGGGGGTGACGAGCCCGGGATTCCCGCTAGCCTCGGGGCGCGCGATCTCCCATCGTCCTCAATACCTTGGTTTGACTGTGAGAGGCATAGATTACGGTCTGGCCTATAGTTTGACTCAGATAAGAGGAGAAATGCAACACTCCGACTACCTAAGACTGGGAAGAATTCCCAGGGATGGAGGATGCGGCTGCGGTCATACTATAACCTCCATGTACGGAGTAGATGGCTGTGATATTACTAGAGACTGCTGCAGAGTTACCATAACAGCCAGCAGGGGCTGTGTATCATTTGAAGGTATCCGTAATTCCGTAGGTCCGCTAACACCATCTCAAGCGCGGGGCATCTGAAAGCCTTAGATCTAACTACATGATGTCACATAATTTCAAGTTATCGCTCATAGTGTAGCTTAGTAGTTAGCTAGCTCGCGACGGTCATTGACACACCATGAGGAAACGAGGTCCGGGCGGAAAGGCAGTGCATACCTAATTGGGCAATCAGTCGATCCGAACCGGCTGCGGAATACTTTAAATGACTTTGGTTAGTAGTAACTTGATGGGAAACACCAAACTCCGCAGGTATGAATCATAGTCCAGTTCTAACGAGGTATTACACATGTCCCTTCGAAGTACCCCCGCTAGTCAAGTAAAGGGAAAAGAAACCAATCACTTGTCACAGCAGTACTGTGCTTAGACATTCAACAAAACCAAGAGAGGGTCAGTGAGCTGTGATGAGATATCTCAATGGTTGTTGATGAGCTGATGAGTTGATGGCAGTTGCGGTGACCACCAACTAGTGAACTACCCCACCACCCCTCCTTCCAATCCAACCACGAGGATGGACTACTAAAAAGAATAAGATTAAGAATAATATTAATGAGAGATGAGGAGGTGGCGGCGGAGAAAATGATCTCCGGGGCCATTCTCAATGATTACCTTCTAGCGTGGGGAGATGGTGGAGAGAGGAAAGAGGAGAAAGTGGAAGAGAAAACAAAAAGAAAACTATATTTATTCATTTTTAGCTAAAACTAAAGAGGAATTTCGTTATTGGCATGTTTGCCCGGATTTTGAGGTAGTGTGGTGGTCGGTGGATTGACCGTGGAGGAGCATAAGCTTTCTACTACCGAGTATTACATGGGCAAGAAGAATCTGCAGGTCATTCTTGTAATTTTTTAGGTGGGAATATTGGTGGTTGACCGGACTTGGTCGTTCAATAGTAAGGTAGTATAGTAAGTAGTATACAATAGAGGTAGGCCTGAGAGGCAGGGAGGGAGGAAGAGGAGAGAAATAATTGACTAAGATAGGCAGTGCTCGGAACAGATAGAGAAGCCTAAAGAACAGACAGACCCATTCCATGGCAGTAGAATATGCAGCGGGTTTACTTGACTTTCGAGCATTCCCGGTTCCCACCCAGTCCAGTGTCCACCCACCCATGTCCACCGGGCGGATAGCCATCCATCCTTGTCCAAAGAAGGGCCCAAGAGAGAAGGAGAAGGAGGCAAACCGGCACATCATCGGACCTCTGCGGTCATCAGCGGCTTGGTGGTGGATTGTCAGCCTTTGCTTTGACGGAGAATACTCTATCTTTCTTGAAGGAGGGGGGAAGAGAAAGGAGGAGGGCAAGCAATTATTTCTATGATGCTGACCCCCCCAAAGCAAGACAATAAAAAGATGATGGTAGTGGTAGTAGTGAATCAATCAATCATTCCAGGAGTTTTACCCTTTCTTGTTCCCTCTTATCATTATTCTTCCAAGGCATCTCCATCCGTTCCAAGAAGTCCCCCTCCTTCTTCCTCATCACCGCTAGATAAATGTTACTGTGTGCCTCCAGCCACCAGAGCGATGTGGTTCGTGGTTGACTTCACCAGTGGTTCCATCCCAAACAGCGCTTCGTCTATTTGCCAGCAGCACCGCCATCTCCACTCCGTCTGAGGCCTTTTCCCTTTTCCCTTTCCCTACGACGCCTCCTGCCGTGCTTTGATTCGTTCCCTTCTCAATGGGTGGCATTTGCCTCCAATTCTAGGGACGCTCCGAGACAACAATGCACCCTTGACTAGGCTACTCTTCCTTCACCAGTAGCGTTCCGAAGCTTTTACCAGGCTCCTAGTATCGTTCCGAGGAGTCATCAACAAAACCACCTTTACCGGTCATCACATAAGACTCATCTTATAGTATAAGCAAGTACAAGCAAAGAGAAAAAAAAAAAAGAAAAAGAAAAAGAAAAGGACTTCACCACCATCAGTTCTGTGTTCTTACGAGAAAGTACCGGGAAGAAGAGGAGGTCACATCGTATTCTTGTCGTGTTTCTTCCATACACAGCCATCGCTGGTTCTAACCATCGACTTCCTTCCGAATCTCTCTCGCTTGTTCCTTTGGTTTAGCCTCAACCACCCTCTCCCCTCACCATTGGTTTGAAGACCCAAACAGGGCCTGTAACTCAGCTCCTGCACGCTTCAAACCCATATTGGACGCGTTTTTGCCTTCCAACTTTCTTCCTGTCCCCCAGAATCTCGGTCGCGAAAGTTACCACAAGTCAACGGTCCCCATCCGCAGTCCCTGACCCGTTCAGCGGCTTCAGCGGCAGCTTATGTCTATGACTATTGGGGGGTTTGGTTCGTTCTAACGCCACCTCATCGCCAACCTCAAATTTGAATTAACCGTCAAACGGGATCCCCGAATTTCATCTTTTTCAAACCTTCTTCTCTCTTTCGTATATTGGTATTCCGGGGTACTTCTTCTTTAAAGAAAGAAAAATTTCCCCTTCGTGTTCCTTCCTATCAGTTCTGGCCATCTGGCTGGTCCCTCCTATACCTCTGGTACGAAACCCGCCATCCGCCGGCGTCCGCCCGCCATTTGTCCGTCCGCGCCTGATTGACGCTAAGGCTCCGTCGCCCACATTGACGGGCATTAATTGCCTGCCCGAGACTGACTGATTGAGTTCTTGGAAGCCAAAGTGCTTTCTTCAAGTTCGCCCCGGGAATTCATTGGGTTTCGTCTGTGAGTAAAACCCTCCAGGTTTTGTGCTTCTCTTCCGTGCTTCTTTTTTTCCCATTTTCCCCCTCAATGTCAATCATCACTCTGCATCCTAGGCCGTCGACCCCCATCAGCTTTATCCACTTTGTCTTCCACGGCTCAGTCAACAACTATTCTCCTAACAACTTGCCAACAGTAACAGGGCATCCCGCTCTTCTACCCCTCCCTTCTCTTCGCTATCCGCACCCGATCGGATTCATCCTCCCGCAATCTTCCTTGGCTTGTCAACGTCCAACAGCGTCTGACTCACCTTTGATTTAATTCTCACACTTCAGCTGCTCGTCGACGAAAAGACGTCATACTTTCAGCAACCTGTCCTCGATCTTCTCGTAATCTGACATCGTTATCTGTATCGCAGCGGCGCGACCGACAGACTTGGCCTTCGGTATTCCTGATTGTGGTTTTTGGGTGTCGAATGGAAACATAAAGATGGCTGCTGCTCAGAGTGGACTAGGGTCGCATGGAGATGCGGGCTCATTGAAGCCGCCCAGATCCCGGAGGTGAGTACAGTATTGCGACTTGCACCTTGTTCTCGCTGTTGGTCTGGGTTTCATCGTGTGCCGGCTCTGGCAAGAGGGTGTGTGGTAAATCGGAGAGTGGAAAATTGGGTGCGAAGTTTTCGCTACAACGGCGGATTACTGCCGTACTTCAGCCCTCATTGTGTTGTCATTGTTAGCAAGCAAGCTTCCATCCTCGGTTTCTGCTACGCTGTCCATGGATCCTGTCGCGTGCGGGAGTCATCCGGGACAAGCAATGACTACATGCTGCACCGGCTGAAAAAAAGTCTCTCTGCGTGTATACTGCCACTTCTTTGCTCTTTCGATACCAGGTTGAGACCTAGCATTCACCCCTGCTATACCGTGAAACGCTTGCCATATGATTTTTGTTCTGCGTTTCTAGTCCACCATACATAGCACAATGGCGGCCAGCACTGTGCTGCTGTCATGCCTTCTCCTATCATCAACTGGGTTTCTAATCATGGCTGACTCGTGCGTTAGCAATGGTACGCAAGAAGACGACAATCAAGATCAAATTGGCTCCAACAGTCCGACTCCTACTGGGATCTCGACTCCGCAACCCGACTTAGCGGACAAGCGTCTGCCTTCCATTAATTCCAGTTATTTCCAGGTTGGTTCTCCCTCTGGTGATAAATCCCGTTCCTCCAACACCTGGTCTTCTGAGACTTCTACTTCCGCGCAAAACCCCCAGTCGGATACGTCCGCCACAGGGACACGGGATCGAGGTTCCTCACCCTCGGGCTCTTTCGTTATGATGGAGCGCCCCGAGGCTTCGGATACCCACTCTTCTACCGCTTCGCCGGACCAGAGCCTTGAGACACACACTTTGCAGCCGGAAACGTTGCCCCCCACGAATCTGCCTACACCCCCCTACAGCTCCGCTTGTTCTCTTCTGCAGAAAGAATCCGATGAGGCTGAACTGGGCTCCTCTGCCCCGGACAAGGGCATGAGCTCCATATTCAATACCTTGAAAAATTACCTCTCTCCCTCCGGAAGCATGTCATCTCCTGAACAAACCTCCCGCCGTCACACCTCTCTTCCCGTCTCAAGCGTCTCTGACGATCCAGTCCTGGCCTCTCATTTCTCCAATCCTTCCCTTCTTCCTACCTCAGATGCGTTCTGTTTGCCGGATGCTCCCCTTCTCGAACACGAAAAACCACATGTGTCTATGTCTTCTGAGAACCTGGCGAAGCTAACTGGAACTGTGTCGGATCTCGTGCGTCTAAAGAGTACACCTCCTCTTACTCCTCGAGCAATGTCCAACGAAGGTTCGCAAACCGACAAGAAGCCGCCCACCTCATCCCCCCATCCGTCGGAACCTGCCCAGCCGCAGTCTGATGAATCGGCAAATGCAGCCGACGAGATCGCTGGCAAGCTCAACGAAGCGTTTCCCCCTGAGAGAGATACTCCCTCACCAACCGGTCCCCCGGTGGCCTCGCTCAAGGGCAAGCTCTACGTGAACATATCCGAAGCTAGAGGGCTTCGACCTGGGTTCGACCCTTATGTCGTCTGCGTCTTTGAGTGGAATGAGGTCATCTCAAAGAGCGCTCAGGATGAAGAAGCAGCCACGCTGGAACGCCAACAGAAAGAGCAAGAAAAGTCGGACCGTGAGGCTGGACGCCCAATGGCAATACCGATGAAGAGCCGGCAAAGCAGCAACAACAGCGCACTCGACGGTGAGCCCCGGGGGCGTGCCCCGGTAACCGACCCGCATTGGAACCACGAGGCGGTCTTGTACGTTCATCCTTTTGTTAGCCTGTTAACGAAGGTTATGTGACTGATTGGTTTCATTATAGTGATGTCTTCGGTGATCAATCAGAGGTAGATGTTTCGGTGTATGATCGCAAAGATCAAGAAGCTTTCTTGGGCCATGTACGCCTTTGCATTAACTTGAAGGATGACAACAGCCGGCTAGAAGGGTGGTTCCCTCTAAAATCTCGTGGCGCGGGTGACTCCCAGGTGTCTGGGGAGATCCACATGGAGATGCGCTTCGAGAGGACCGAAAAGAAGCAGGTTGGACCGAATGACTTCCAGATCCTCAAGCTCATCGGTAAGGGAACGTTTGGCCAGGTCTATCAGGTCAAGAAGAAGGACACGCGTCGTATCTACGCGATGAAAGTCCTGTCGAAGAAGGTTATCATTCAGAAAAAGGAGGTTGCACATACTCTGGGAGAGCGGAATATTTTGGTCCGGACCGCCATGGCGGCTTCACCTTTCATCGTCGGCCTGAAGTTTTCCTTCCAAACACCCACCGACCTCTATCTTGTCACAGACTATATGTCTGGTGGTGAGCTGTTCTGGCATCTTCAGAAGGAAGGGCGATTCCAGGAGGCCAGGGCCAAGTTCTATATTGCTGAGCTTATACTAGCTCTGCAGCACCTTCATGACCACGATATCGTATACCGGGATCTCAAGCCGGAGAACATTCTGCTTGATGCGAATGGTCACATTGCGCTCTGTGATTTCGGTCTCTCGAAGGCCAACCTGACCCAAAACGACACGACGAATACTTTCTGTGGAACGACTGAGTACCTGGCTCCGGAAGTATTGCTTGACGAACAGGGATATACCAAGATGGTCGATTTCTGGTCTCTCGGAGTTCTCGTGTTTGAGATGTGCTGCGGATGGAGCCCATTCTACGCCGAGGACACGCAACAGATGTACAAGAATATTGCCTTCGGCAAAGTTCGGTTCCCCCGGGATGCTCTTAGCACAGAAGGAAGAAACTTTGTAAAGGGCTTGCTGAACCGGAACCCCAAGCACCGCCTTGGTGCCAAGGGTGACGCCAAGGAGCTCATGGCACACCCATTCTTTGACGACGTCGACTGGCAGGCATTGGGCCGGAAGGAGGTGATCCCTCCGTTCAAGCCAACGCTCAAGTCCGACACTGACACTTCCAACTTCGATCCCGAGTTCACGAATGCGCTCGAGACCAATAACTCACTCAACGACCGTGCCGCCGCAATTGCCAATGGGTTCATGCCGGCATCGACGCCGTTGTCGCCCGGTCTGCAGGCCAACTTCAAGGGCTTCACCTTTGTTAACGAAAGCTCCATTGATCACCATTTCAAGAACGAGCCTGGTGACCACATGGAAGAGGACACTGAAACTTGGCAACGACCTCAGCAACCGGCAAGCGCCGCTAACCACCGCATGAGTGGGGTACAGAGGACACACGAGGGCGGCGAGCCCGGTATTTTCAACGTTGATGACAATTTCGACATGTGATTATGGCCTGATGCATGATAATGGAGTTGTGATGCATGACTATTTTTTTGAGAACTTTTTTGCTTTGTACATGCCTTTCGTGGATGAATAGGGCTGGCTTAGCTGTTGTTACCTTTCGTTTCTGGTCTGCTATTTGTGGTTTACATCTTAGCTTTTGTTTATTTTATTTTTGCTACGGTAACAGCAGTATTAGTCCCCCGCAGTGGTTTGATCATATCTTGCACTTTGATATCTTTATCGCAATCTGCGGCTTCCATGTCCTGTTTCTTTTTTTCACTGGTCATCTGGATAGATGGTTGGATATACTTATTGATCAGGCTTGTCCTGCATGGAAGGGACGTGAGCCTTGGTCCACAAATACTTGACCTTACATTTGCACTTCGTTCTTCCATCAAACCTTGTGATATCCGGCAGTCGTCCGGCTCCCTCGCCGGTCGACCCATGTGCTGCCTTGATTTTGCGGTTAGCTTTTTGCTCACTCGTATTGGTGCTGTTCCCGAGTACTGTCTTTCGCATGCGGGGAGTTACGAGCATGAGTGAACACAAATACAGAACATAGTGGAGAGTTGATGCAGGGGCGTTATTATCCCGGCAGCATGGCGCAGGAGGACGCTTGCTTCAGAGTGATTGGCTGATGGCTAGACCGGCCAACAATACACACTAGTTGCTTTTGAATTGCCTTCGATCACGGGGTACGGAGTATCCAAGTCCGAGTTGTAGTTGCTACCTTAGAAAACCCCGACAAAACAGCAAGCGAACTGTAACAGAAGCCCAGCCTAGACCGAAAAGCCCACAAAAGACGGCACGACCACCTGAAACACACCATTACTTATCATGCGGGATAAGCCGTGCCCGACGAACCCCCCTTCCACTGATGGTATTTCTGATGGTTACCCGTATGAAGCCGATCTATAAATATCTACGGAGTACCCTTAGACTAGGTCGATGAATAGATCTTCCTCAAACCGAACCAATTTTTCATGGGACCCTCGGATGAAACGGACCGAAGTTCCAACAATCCAACATTGGACCTAAAGTAAGACCATGAATCATGTGTTAAATGCTCAATGCACACTGGCCACTAGACTACAGTCTTATTTTTGTCTTCAAGACGGAACAAGACATGACTAAAACTTGAGGCTCCATTTGAAACGAGACATTATCTGACATACTACTGTATATTACTAATATCTACTGAGTACTGGTAGCGAGTACCAACAATGGATCTGATCACGCTGAGCTCAGATGAATTCCTTCATGACTACTATTTATATATCTGTTCGATTAGTTTAAGTTGTGTTGGGACTAAGTATCAGATCAGATCCGAACCTACTGTAAATGAATGAATAAATAATTAAACAAACAAATCCAAAACAATTGAACCGAGCTGAATGCGATGATGATGTGATGTGATATGATGTGATAACTATATTTGGATCAAAATGACTACTACACTAAAATACTAGTTGTGATGATGATTTGTGTGAGAGTTGTGAGACACGAACACTGAATAGCCAATGAGAGTACGGAGTACTCTAATGCGCTTTGACTCGCGCTTTGGGGTTAAGGGATCACCACCGCAGACTTTACTAGATAAGGTGAAAGTCTACTAGCACTAATTACTAGAGTAGATACTAACTACTAAAGTGCCTTGGTCTTAGGGTGATGGTGGTCGCCTTGGGGGCCGTGCGGGTGGTAGTACTAGTACTCTTTTATACTTATCTGGTATATATTGGTGAAGATCTTTTCTTTGTTTTGTGGAGGATGATCATTAGCAGTATTACTTTGAGTAGTAGATGTATTTGTTGGTGTTGGTGGACAAAGCAATTGTAAGATGAATGAATGATTGATTCAATATTTGAATGGGTTTGTCAGGGTATATCAGCAAGTACAACATATGGAGTTAAGTATACACCCTTGTATGTATCCTCACGGATATCCCGAATCCCATTCCAATCCAGTTCGCATCAAGAAAGTCTTGGCCGAATTTTTAGTTCCCCTGCAGCCACACAGACAAAGGGAAACCAACCACACCAAGCACTTTCCCCCCTAAACAAGCAACCCAGGGTGTAGATCACACACTACCCTTCGCAAAGATCCGAAGTAAACCATACGGAGTACAAAGTGAAACTCACACAAGCCAATCGCATGGCAGTCTTTCTAGTTGAGCGAAGCAACACTAAATTGGTTGCAGGATTGGGTTGGAAACACTGCAGCCACGGACGGATGGACGGCCCCACGGAACCCCTGACTCGAGGGTTAGAGTCTTAGAGAACTTGAGTTAAGTTTACTAAGTTTACTTATGTGTGATATGTGAAACCGGCTGTTGTTGTTTCCTTGGTTTCTTTTTTTAATGACATTGTTGATGTTGTGTCACCGGATGATGATGGTGGTGGTAGTAGTACAGAGAGTGCTTATTTATACGTTCATACAAGGGGAAGGGGTTGGAGCGGTCGGAACAAAACTGGTCATCATGAGTGGTTGTAACTTGTAGTACTCCGTATAACTTGCCGGAAGAGAGTGGAGTGTCATGCGGCATTTGTTTGGATCGGTTGGTTTCGGAATATTTTGTGTAGTCATTTATACACAAGCCTTTATGCTGTGTAATCAGTCCAGTATGAACTGTGTGGTAGTATGTACCTGACTACAGTGTAGGTATCGACTATGGAGGATAGTAGCAACTACTAGCTGCCTCTTATATACATATTAAGTGACTGGCACACAAGTCATGGTATATTGCCCTCATCCATCCATATTAACTCACCAATCTATATGACGAAGCGAGTGGAACGCATGAGACAGTTATCTCCGAGCGTGGTATAATTCCTTCACCATCGTTGTCTGAGATTGATGCTCCAAAAAAACGGGGGCTGACTAACTAACTGCAGGTTGCGTGTGTTTCCACTTCCAAATCCTCCACCCTCAAATGCACTGTGCCACTGAGGCCTCTCTTCCACAAACGGGTCCAACGCATCAGCCAATGGTTAATGGACGGTGCGAGCCGATGGCTGGGAAGAGACCCATCGCCATGGAGACTAAGACCACTAAAACGGGTGATAACGGTGGTTCGTCCTCAGGAGACATGCTGCTGGTCTGCTGCAGGTTACTCCGTAGTCTCGTTATTTCTGTTGCCTGCGTGTCGCTGCATATGCCAAATATACGCATGCATACACATATACACATCTAAAAAAACTTTCTTCTCCCCTTCTATGTATGTACCACCGACATCGATATCCTATGAAACTACAACAAATAATGACTGCCTTCTTCTCGTAACTTTTTGTAACTTCTTCCCTAATGGTGATCGTAAGCAGCATCGACGTCATCAATCCATTGGATGGTATAAATAAACTTCAGAAAAGACCCCAACTACTGGATCATCAACCTTGTCCGGGGGGCAGTCGAGCAAAAGCGCAAATAATGCGAACTGAAAAGGGGGCACTCGCAGCGTATCATCTCCTCATCCATGCCGAATGAACCCTCCCTACTAGGACTAGCGTGTTTGTTCCTGACGCTAGCGCCAGCCCGGTTATAGCGCTAGACTTCAAGAGGATTAGTCTTCCTGCCTCGTTCCGCGGGTGTCGAGGCAAATCCCCTGCACGGGATTCCATGGATTCGGGGCTGCCACCTCCTTTTCCTTCCTTCTCTCTTCCACCCCCTCCGTCGTCATCCTTGACCCAACCCAAACTCTTGGTTCGGTTGGGTGGGATCGGAGCTACGGTGTGCTACCGTCTACACCGTCAAACACAAGAAAGGGAGTTCAGGCTTTCTGATCTTCCGCTGATGATAATGATGATGCTCGTCCATGCGAAACATTTGCGGAGTCGCTCATCCTCCCACTCAGTCGTCGCATCGTTACTCGTTTGGGGTGATACTACGGCCGCCACTACTGTCTCCAAAAGGCTAACCCTCCAGCTAACGATTTAGTTCACGGGCCTCTGTCCGCTTTTGCAATGGCAGTTGAATCCTGGAGTCGCCCGACAGTTTCCTTCTGCTTAGTTCAGATTGTTCTCCGTACGGCTGATGCAGCCCGTCATAACCGAGCATCGCTCCCTCCACCCCCTGGCAACGGCAGCTCTTCCTTGGGTCCGTCAGTATTGGATGGAATGGATGGATATCGGATTTGAGTGATGTTTGAGCCGAAGTCTCCGCTTTTCCATTTCCAGCACGAGTCGCTGTGATGCCGATGCCCTGCAGTCTCACCACGGACTAGTGAACCTAAGATCCTCGTTCCTCCGGTGGGGACGATCGGCCCTCGACTGCCGTCCTAGGTCCTCCCTATCTGGTAGTCCGACCACTCTTGGCTACTGAATGTACTCCGTACACATACTCGGAGAAGTGGCGTGTTCGCGGTGGTCTGCCTCTTGAACTTTCTCGTGCCATCAATGGTCTTGCGTTAAGCTCTTTTGGGCGTACAAACTAACTTCAGCCGACCAAATGTGTGGTGACTGTGGTCCTTGATACTTGTTGGCGCCCGCTCCCACGCTACTGTTCCCCTCGTTCTCCTAAAATAGCGCCGCGCTGTCTTTTTTTCTTTTTTCCTTCCCTCTCTTTCTTGAGTACGTCCTTTGGCCATCAGATTACAACTTCCGTTGTGATTTCTTACTGTTGCTTGTTGTGTCTCTTTCATTTTTCGTTCCTTACACCCACACTCCTTCGTATATACACGCTTTGGCTGGTGTGCCTCTTAATCTACTGTTCATACATTCCAGTGCCGTCCGTCTTTTCGACCATCGTTTCCCCACTCGAGCGCCTTTCCCCCTTTCCCGGTCTCCAACAGTCCTTTGCGCACTATACATACAAGCCGCCTCCACCCACTACTTTTCCTCCCCCTCCGCTGGCTCTCCCCTGTGCGCCCTGTTACGGTGCTCGTCAAATGCAACACCGGTGTTCATGATGAGTGTCGTCGCCAGTAGACCCGAGAGCGCTGTCGTGCCCTTCAGCCCCATTCCCCAAAGCGAATTTATACATTGCAAGGATGCAGCATATGCCGTGACAGTGCAGCCGGTCTCCTCTCGAACGTCATCAGTGTCTTCCTTCAAGAGCAATTACAGTGTCTCTACTGCCCCTACAGTTTACTCTCCTATCTCTCCCGCATCACCAGCTCGCGTATTCGACTCCGCTGCCTCTCTGGACAAGATACTGGAGTCGGTATTCAAGCGACTACCACAAGAAGTCTACGATGCCATTCTAGATCAATTGGAACTTTTGCATGTTGGCCCGAATCAGACCGGATGCTTAACATGCTTTCAGCGCGACTTGCACGCTCTTTCCTTGACCTGCCGGGCGTGGGAGAAGGGGGTCAGAGCAAAGTTGTGAGTACATGGTTTTGCTTTCAAGCATGCCCTTAGTCATAGCTATTTTCACGTATGCTGATCAGACCACCTTCATCTAGGTATAACCGCATTCATATCATTGGAAATGATTCACCGTCGCAATTGAAGAAATATCGGCTCAAAAGGGGAAGCCGCTTAAAGTTGCTCAGGCGAACTCTCCGGGAGAGGAAGTTGCTGGCCAATCTCGTTCTGGAGCTTCGAGTGCCCCAAATGGACCTGCTGTTCACCACAGTAAAGCAGAGCACTCAATGGCAAGAGTATCGAGACCTAGTCGCCTCGGTCGTCATGGTGTGCCCAAACTTGGAACGATTGCTCGGCTTGACCATCCCGTACAACCATGAGTTCGATCGCCTGACACATGCGCTGTCTACACGTCGAAAGTTAAAGGAGCACACATGGGTTCTAGGAGAGGCCCCGGCGGTTTCTGAAGAATCCCCTCGCAGCACATCATGCCCTTGGAGCTTGGGCCCCTCACAAATGTTTGAGTTTCTTAACTACCATGAGTCATGGACTAATCTAGAGACGCTGATGCTTTACGGTGTCAACGAGAACAACGCCCTGGAACCGAGTATCTTCCTTCGCATGGTCAGCCTTCTGCCGTCGCTGCGGAATCTTTGCATTTCCAACTTTGATGCGGATGCTTTTGCGGACAGCGCGCTGCTGTGCCTACCGTCACTGGAATCTCTCCGCTTGGAGAACCTCCCGGGCGTGACTGATTCAGGGCTGTGCCAATATGCCATGCGCCCGGAGTCTCGCTCGCTCAAGACCTTGGCCCTAGTCGAACAGAACATAGATTCGTTGCTTACGATTTCGAAAATCCTATCATCGCTGAGACAACTAGAACGATTCAAGTTCGTCCAGAGCAACAAGAATCCTACGCTGAACGCCGATGGAATCGTCTTCCAACCGCTTTTCGCCTCCTCGACCCTTCGATATTTGCATTGGGATGTTACAGGACCCGACTCTGCCGCCGGGCTCGGCAGGCTCGATTACGCTCCGTTCGTGAAACCCCCGCGGCATACAGAATCACCGAACTCTCATCTGGCTCAGAGTATCCTGTCTGTGGGATTCCCTCGCCTTGAAGCACTACGAGCACCCTCGGATATAGAACCTCCGGGAGTCCTCCAGGCTGTATGTCAGCCAATACCACACGGGCAGGCACTGCTCAAGCCGGACCGTTACAGCCTTCCCCGTAGCTCCCACGGCTCTGTTACGACCCGGCCAATGGCCCTGCCCGCGGGGAACAACTTGACCTCTGCTCGTATACGAGCACAGACTTTCATCGATATGGCAGCGAAGGACACGGAAACCGGGATGCGGCTGCTCATCACTGATCACTCGGACTCGTACGTTCCAGACAATGCATTGGACGAACTCTCCGATGATGGGTCCGATCTCGACATGGACGAGTTCGGCATCGGTGGTGTGCAGCCCAAGAATGATGTCCTACCCGACGACCACGAAGGACCGGTCACCGTGTATGACTTTCGGATGCCAGCCTTCATGGGGAGGATAGGCGCTAGGACAAGTGACAAGGACATCTCAATTCCGCGGTTCATCCTCCGTCCAGATATACCAGGGCAGGATGGTGATGGAGGCCTAGTCGATTGGAAACATGTGCTGGCCTCTAGCCAGTCGCTCACATATGCTGCTGGGGTTGGAGTAAATTGCTTTGGCGGCAAGGGCCACGCGAAACCGGCGCCCGAAGAGCCACCATCGCCAACCTCAACTACAACCTCCCGCTTCGGATGGGGCAGCATCGGCAGTCGGTCTGCGCTGGGCACCAGTCCAAATACTCCTACAACGCCAGCGACACCGATGAGTCTCTCGTCTACAACGGCACTCCCTTGGGACCGGGATACCTGTACCGGATCATGGAATTATAGCCACAAAAGTGGTAGGGACTGGTGGTTCCATATGGAACGAGACCGCCCAGGAAACGTCGAAATCGTCGACGTTAAGCGACTATTCTAGTCAGGTTGATGTACATCACCGGTGACGTGCATTTTGATTCTACCTTTCATTGGTACTTTGTTTCTCAGGAATGGCATGCTATGGTACATGCTATCTGTTGGTATACACGCAGAAACGGCGTTTACGGATTGACGGATGGATGGACGATCTCATCAATTGTGGATAATCTTTTTTTTTTTTTATTTCTCTGTGATATCTTTCTGGCCTCGACATACCCGGTGCAGCAGGGGTTATTCCCATCTCTGTCTCATTAATTGGCATCTCTCTTTCTCTCTCTCTCTCTCATTTTGGTGGTTCTCACTTACCGCATAGATTCCTATCATCTAGGTCATCTCCGTCTACTAGTGTTTGGCGCACATGGAGAGGATTGCACCGGCGTGAGCAACGCACCTTTACATAATGCTGCAGCTTTTGTTCATTTGGTATATATCCATGTGCCTTCGTTTGTACAGCTTATCATCTGGGGTGGCATTTGTCGTTTTCCACATATATTTATTCCTGTACACTTATAGTACTAGTTTCATTGATCAGACTGATCAGTACATATACTTAGTGCGTAATGCATAACTATGAACCTTCAAGCAAAATGTTAATTCACAACCCATGATAAATGAATGATGACAAGTATAGACTCAAAGACTTGTTCATCTCCCATATTCCATGATTTGTGTCTGGATAGAGCCGGAAATCCTTTCCCCCTTTCACACCGTAGAAGGTTTAGTCGATACTCAACTCAAAAAATAAAAGGAAGACCAAGTACACACATAACATATCTCTCCAATTCAATAAGGCATAAGGAGTGACGACACGAAGACAAATAAAATAGAAGAACAAAGAAAGACATTGACTGAAAAGGTAGAAAGAAGGGTCGGGAAAATAAATAAAAGATAAAAGAAAAAAGGAATGGGGCAAGCCGGGCTTGAACCGGCCACCTCCAGATCTTCAGTCTGACGCGCTCCCAGATGCGCCATTGCCCCATTGGTCGATATTTAGATTGCTAAAAAGTGCTACATGAAGCTAGACAAAATGTAAAGAAGAAATAACTTCCTGGCAAAGGCAATTGAGATGGAGTTGTCGAGTAGGGTTGTTGGTTTTACCTATGAATAGGATAGTAAGGGTTATTGAATAGTTGGGTGGTTAAAGAGTTCATTTGTGTGAGGTTTTCTGCAGAACAACGAACAATGGACACCGGTAAGGAAGGTTAGGGATGGGTTACGGGTAGTCTTTGTTGTCTTTCTCTTTATGTTGCTTTTTGTCCTTTCCTCTCTTAGTGCAAACAATAGTGCATTGGCATATCAGGAGACTCATATGATAAAGTGAGTCTGTCATGAGAATTATGTGAAGATAGCAAGTTGGCTGAGGTGATATTATCCCTGCTTGCAGTACAAAACAGACTTAACTATGTATGTCCAGGACGTAGGAAATAAGTTGGCTGTGAACTCATCGAGCTATTGTCAAATAGTTCCATAAGACTGCTGGCTTAACACCTATAGCCCGTGATTCCCCCTCATAATGTCAAAATCCTCAACAAGTATCACTAATCAAGGGGCAATGGCGCATCTGGGAGCGCGTCAGACTGAAGATCTGGAGGTGGCCGGTTCAAGCCCGGCTTGCCCCATTCTTTTTTTTTGCTTTCTTCCCTTTATCTCCTCTACATTTTTACCTGTGGAATTGGTGCCGTTGGGGTTAAATTGCATATTGTGGGAGAAAGGTTATGTTGTGGGGTGTTTGTAGATTAGGCTAACCATATATAGTTAGTATATAGTTGTGAGATCTCGGCTGGTAGTTAGGTTATGTAATCACTAAGTCACTTGTTGGCAAGTTGCTCATATCATGCATTTTGGATTCAAATACCGTGTTCTGTCTCACCTTGTGAATACTACATTTGCTTGGTGTATGTCAGGGATGGGCTGGCGATGAACATGTCATGTTGATAAGAGGTATTGCAAAGCGGGGTTTGCGGTTTTGAGGGTGTCGCTGTGGTTTATTTTGTCGCCTTGGCTGTGAGATAGATGTAAAAGCCGACTAATTATTATTTACTGTGAAAACAAGTTGTACGGATAGATTATGAACCTGGTGTCGAGCAGCGTTGTGTTTATACTTGATGTGATGTAGAGCCTGATCGTTCCGGTTGGATGTTCTTCGCGATACCATAGTTCCCTTAAGGACTGGACATGGGGCGAGCAGTCTAGGTAGACTGCTTATGGGGTATAACTGCGTCGGTCGTAATATAGCAAACTGAATAGTTATGGGCATGAGTTAGATCATGAGTGCATGCTCAATACATGCGTGCCCGTCATCGTATTGATTTTGGTTGAAGTACCATCAGTAGTAGACGGTCATTAGGCGCCGTCGATTATAGTATGCTAGTAAGTGCCTCAGTAAACATCCGTGCCAGCCAACTCCAATACGCGTTTACCGATGGATAACACCATTGTAGTACGATTAGAATTATTGTAGGATAGTTAGTATAAAAAAACAATCGTCTAAAGTGTAATATTGTCGCCCTCAGTGGCCGGAATAACCTCGTAAAGTGAGGTAATATTTATACAAAAGGTCTACAAGAGTATGAATCAATCCCCAACTTACACATAATGGGGGCAATGGCGCATCTGGGAGCGCGTCAGACTGAAGCTCTAACTTCGGCCATAGGCTTCGTCCGAAAGGACGTCCCTGTTAATCTGAAGGTGGCCGGTTCAAGCCCGGCTTGCCCCAATTTCTTTTTTTCTTTTTTCTTTATCCGGTCTCCCACCCACCATCCATGTCTGCTGCCCCTTTATACATTATTTCGCTATATATTTGATTTATTCATCGATGCATACATATGCTTATCCATCTTTAACCTTCGTCAATTTTTCTTTTCCCCATTCCTTTGATTATTGCTTGATTACTTAATCCTCCCTCCCATTGTACAGACGCGCTTAGCTCCACAGTTATCTGCTACAGTTAATGCATCATATCGCCAGCACATCTGCTACGTCCAGTATCCGATATGCCTGCCTTATTTCTCCTGATGGTATCTCGGATATTTGCTAATCAATTTGAAAATGCATCTTTCAGAGCTGTTGTAGGTCCTTCAGGTTAGATCATGCGAAGTTCACACTCAGATACACACAATTAGTGGAAAGCTGAGGCTATTCCATGCACCAACAGTTCGGATTACTCCATATGTGAGACCATGAAAGCAATAGATGGTGGTTCTTACTTCTATCCGGGCTGGCACAAGAGGAAAATGAAGGGAGAGGCAAAGAGGGAGTGTGCGTTATACTATACGAGTATGTACAGGCATGACCGTGACTTGTTCTCACATTTCTATATGATGGCTGGAAAGGCCCTTGGAATACGAAACAGACGCAAATCAAAAGCTTATACATGTTCCATATTGTTGCTCTCATGTGTCGTTGCACTGATAACAGGTACTGCCGATGGTTATGCACGTCTGCAGGGCAGCAGATCGATAGGATTACCCCGATGTCTGGGATGATACTGCTGCTCCTACTATTCAATGTACAAGTTAAGGTAATGGCTATTCAACATATCCAAAGGTTCCATCAAGCGAGATTGTAGTGAACCAGGTAGAAGAAAAACGGAAAGTCCATGTGCATCTCATGTGGACCCCGTTAGAATGAATAGCTATCTCCAGACATGCTTGGACATAAATACAACGCTATTCCTATTCGTAGGTGCAAGGGGACACGGCACCATTGAACAGAGCTGCGTTCGATACCAATCAGATTCTAACTTTCCAACACTACTATACTGCTCTCGTCTCATACCGAAGATGGTCTGGAAATCATGGCTCTCGCCTGAAGAGCACGACAGTTCATACCGGATCGAGTGGGGATCTAAGGTAGCCAAGCTATTGGATTGTGCCAAGGTCCCCTACGTGGCCTGGGGAGATTTGATGGACGCTCACTTGTGCGCGGATTTTCGTACTGTAAGGCAAACTAACCACCTGATAGGCTAAGAGAAAAGAAAGGCTGACTGATTGACAATAGGAACGTACCCTTTGCTTCGTGGTTCCGGATAATCGCCTGGATGCCGCTATACGAGCTTTGCGACTTGCTGGTTTATCTGAGGATCCTTGTCGAGTTGATTTTTGCGACTGGGCCGGGTCGCCTGACAGCGGTAACTATAATTCTTCCCCATGGCCTGCCCATCACTTCCATTTCTTCCGTCGCTGTCAAGATTTTGGCCGGGAAACAACTGTCTGCTACCCTATCGGTCTGTTACGAAAATCCCAGTGGCTCTGGCTCTTGCCCGATCCCCCACTCGACTTTCCTGAACCCAATGACCCTAATTTCATGCTCTCTACGGACCGCCGTCACCCTGACTGGGATATGAAAGGGTTCGGAAACTCATTTTATCCCATAAAGCTGCTCACCCCGGCGCGATGGATAGAGTCACTCTTCTGCCAGGTAATAAGAGATAAGAGTACAATAGATCGCCTTCAATGCGCGTGGTGTGGGTATGTTAGTTTGAATATTCGGAGGTGGTTTCGACCCGTTCAAAGGTTCCATGAACGACTTGCAAGACTTCTTCCCCCAGAACTTTTTCATCTAGACCTCCTCCAGGAACCGTTTCGCACAATCTATAAGCTGAAGACGTACCAGCTTTACTATTGCCCTGACTACCTTTTGGCTGAAAAAATGACGGACCGATTGTGGGAAGAATGGCAAGAAGCTGGTTCTATGCCAGATCCAGTTTACCCGTATGATATCGAAAACTGCAAGAGGATGATTGAGAAGGCCAGACGGAGGTATGGCTATTCACGCGATGAAATTAGCAAGTTGCTGCGTATTGGTGTTTAGAATCCAGAGTCAATCTTTCACTCACTTAACATATCTTCCTCCTTTGCGGTCTTCCTACCAGGAAATGTTCTAGCGAGAACTTACCGCCAAGCAGAGGGCTAGATGGCTGATATTAGACTTCAAAAATCGGATGTATAATCCTTATATAGAGCCTTAATACTTACCGCTTTGTTTCCTTAAACCAATTATTTAGATGCCTCTCCTCCTGAGTTTGACCTTACTAAACTAAGATGCACACTTCCTTCTCCTGGCCGCTGGTCAAAGGAGTGGTGAGACCCACTTCCGAGTTTCTTGATAGAAGAGTGACGGGCAGGTAGAGACTTGAATTGCGCATGCAGATAACAAAGGAACATGCCACACAAAGAGATTAGCGTATGACGCTTCCTCAGTCACAGCTAGTAATAACACTCACACAGCTGTGCGACACCCCAGAAGACAATTTGAGCCCCTGCCTGACGGAATGTGATTAAGGATTTTGGATCTTTGATTCTGCCGAGCGCGAGGGTATCCTAATGGCACCCATCGTATTTAATCCAGCATGTGTAGGTATTGAAACGAGCAAACTATTGCATGAGACCTCTAGTGAGGACTCCAGAAGGGTCCGGAAAATAGATCCGCACTTGGGGCTTGGTGAATCTGGTAGGCACTATTAGTGAGTGTCTATGGACCTCCGGGTTAGCGTATCTCTTTATTATCAACATAGACAATATTATGATTGGGAGTGACTTGATTCTAAAGGTATCGCGTACTCTAGCCATAAAAAATGCCCAGAGACTGCTTGGATGTAGTTGGCAGTTCTCTCTGACTTACTGTCATCTGCCAATATCAAGACGTCAATAAAAGCACGCCAGGTGAAGGTGTGTTCCTTATTCGTTCTTTACCGTCGAGACTCTTCATCAGCTTTTCCTTATGCCTGATGTCGTCGTAGAAAGTAATCTCAGAAGTAATAAGCTCTTATTGTTATCCAAACCCAGCTCCTGCCCCAAGCCCGCTAGTCTCTCACCACAGCACACACTACGTTCCCACCCAAACCCCCAGCAAAGAGCAATCCACGTACAGTCCAGAGACGCTCAAATACCACTCACAGAAACTAGAACAAGCATACCAAGATACAAAGCTGTTTTGCTTGCTTATCATTCTGGGCTCCTCATTGATGAACCTTGCTAGGAAACTACTGCTAGTGTCCTGGAGTCTCCACTGACCATCGCCACAGACATGAGTTTACGTGGCAGGGTGGCAACCCACGGAGGACAGATTCCGATCTTATGCTGTTGGAGGTTAGACAGTAATTAAGTAGATTGGCTAGGGGCTCTCTGCCTATCGCATTCTCCGTACAGCAGCCCGCTTGGGGTCGGACTGCGGACCGTGATCTGACAAACTGACCCTGGGTATGGGAGCTGTCCTAGATCATATGCTCTGGTAGACTTGGAGACTGGGTAAAGATGGAGGCTTTGATAGGAATTGGGTAAGGGATGACCTGTGGTGATTACTCGTCTGGGCGGATGCTAGAGGTGGTCGGCGCCAGTGCTCCTCTTTTCGAACGGACCAGACACAGGATTTATAGTACACACCAGAGCAGACTTGGAGACCAGACACAGCTCCATCACCACCACCACGTGTACTGTCAGCGACTAGACAGACAAGACCCATTTTTGCACGGCTGACGGGTAATGCTTCCGGTAAAAAAGACAGGAGTTGAATTAGGACGGTTGACTCCATCTCGCCCGTCGACCCACCCTCTCACCCATGGTGCACCACTTGTAGCCAAAGGCGCTTATGCGCCAAAAGCACGTCTGTACATATGATAGTCAGGAGGGAATTGACTAAAACAGGGAACCTTGTGCCCCAAGGATCCAATTTCCTTGATTTGCCCCCTTTCTCTTCTCACGGGCCCGGGTCCCTGGCTCCTATCACGGAAACGGAGGGTGGGGACGACTTCAAGCCCGGTGTTTCTGTCACTTTGGGCTTTATACCGAACTAAAACGACAGGCGGGGGTCCTATAAATCTGGATTCAATCGTTCTACTGCACGTCGTGATTGTAAACGCTCATCTGCTCTTGTCTCTTTGTTTGTCTCAACGCCCCCCAAAAACATCCGGATAACATGGAAGGCTTCATCCGCTCTGAGTTCCTAGGCACGGTGTTCGAGTATACAAAGCGGTAAGTTCAGCTGGGTGTAACTTGACGCTAAGTAATGAGTCTAACCTTGATCGTAACTGTTGGACAGATATGGAAACTTGCAACCCATTGGACTGGGGGTGTATGGCCTTGTTTGGTAGTTCCTGCCCTGTTTTTCCTTGTTTTCTGCTTGGAAGAGAGAGAGAGAGATAGAAAGAGAGAGAGAGTGAGTGAGTGACTGACATTTCAACCCAGCTCGGCACATGATCAGATTACGGGACAGGCAGTTGCCATAAAAAAAGTCATCAAGCCGTTCGAAACTGCCACAGTGGCAAAGCGTACCTTCCGAGAAGTGAAACTCTTGAAGCATTTCCGACACGAGAATGTATGGCCGGCTCGTTCACTCCACCTTTAAGACGCCTTCTTTAGTCTGATTACTATCTACAGCTCATCGGTCTTTGTGACATTTTCGTCTCCCCACTGGAGGACATGTAAGTACCCACCAACCATCAATGTCATCACATTGGCACTTACAACTTCCCATCAGCTATTTAGTGACTGAACTCCTTGCGACGGATTTGAACCGACTGATGAGATCTAAACCACTGGAGCCCCAATTTGTCCAATACTTTACCTACCAGATATTGGTAAGTCGGCAGAGTGGTAACCCCAACAGGATGCCAGCTCCTTCAAATGACTAATTCAATCTTCATAGCGTGGTCTAAAGTACATCCACTCCGCCGGCGTAATCCATCGGGACCTCAAGCCTAGCAATATCCTGGTCAACGAGAATTGCGATCTCAAGATATGCGACTTTGGGCTCGCACGAGTGAAGGAACATCAGATGACCGGCTATGTGTCTACACGCTATTATCGAGCACCGGAGATCATGCTGACATGGCAGAGATACGGTGTGGAGGTAGACCTCTGGAGTACTGGGTGTATCCTTGCCGAGATGCTCTCTGGAAAGCCCCTGTTTCCCGGGAAGGATCATATCAATCAATTTTACTTGATCATCGATCTCTTGGGCAATCCCCCTGATGAGGTTATCGATCGCATCTGCAGTAAGAATGTGCGCCTCGAGAAACTACTATCTATACTAGTCCCATGCTCACCTGAATGACAGACGGTACAGATTGTCAAGTCACTTGGGAAAAGACAACCACGCTGTCTAAAGACGATGTTCTCGAGCGTCGATGAAGCCGGTATGTGATATCTTGTTCAGGGATGATTGATGGTCTACCTTACTCACTGAAGCCTGCGGTACAGCTGTGGACCTCCTCGAAAAATTCCTAGTCTTCGATCCGCACGCCAGGATGTCGGCCAGCAATGCTCTAGAGCACCGCTATTTGCAGATATACCATGATCCCACCGACGAACCTAGCGTCGAGAGACCATTCGATTGGTCGTTCGACGGCACTCAACTCTCCAAGGAGACACTCAAGCTCATGATGCATGTTCGCCCGGTGTCTTTACTCCATGTATACGATAAACTAACACGGAGCATACAGATATGCAGAAGTGCTGGATTATCACCAATCCGACGAATTAGCCCATCCGGTTACTCTTGCTGAAGAGCCGATCTCGGGAGCTGATCTGCTCCCGAACTTCAGCACATTCCCTGTGCCAGGACGGGAGACTGATACAAACCCGGACTCTACGTTTAGCCTCTTGGAGCCTTGGTCCACGTGGGACATTGCTGGCCTCGATCTATCAGTAGCAGCAACAGATTACGTGGACCCATCTGGTCCTAGTTTACCAACAACAATTGGGTGAGCATGGAAACACCAGTGATAAGTCTAAGCTCGGGGGTCGAGCAGATTCTGTATTTCCGATACCTTGGAAGAACTACTCTATAAGTGGCATGATGAAGTCTTCCACTTTTTCTCCCCCCTCCCGTTTCCTTTCCCACGTCGAGAGTACCAGATAATACGAGACAGATTAGAAGCCACACTCTTGGCCCGTGTGCTGTATTGAGATCGTGTACATTTCCCAACTAAGTATAAGGCGAGATGCTTCTCGTCGTCTGAGGGTCCAAACAGACAGCAACCATACATATGTCGTCGAACTCTGGCATAGTATGGGTCTTCGAGACTGCGATTCGTGAGTAAGACGAACCCCGCGGAGTTGCACGAATCTTCCCTGACGGGGCATCTTCTGGGAGCGTCCATGGTAATTCCGGTCCTACATGCATTATTAACGATGTTCTGTACTGAGTTGGCACTAGGGCGATTAAACAGAGAGTAGTTCGTCTCGAAAACAAGCGTTGGAGTGACGTTCCATGCCACCGCAGACATCGCAGCAGGCCCCGATCTTTGTGAAAAATAGTATGGAGATGCGGACAGCCAGGATGACCCAGGCTCATCGATCATTGTAGAGAATCTACCACTGAGTAAATTAACGCCCCGGCCGAAAGTGTCCGATGGATAGACACTCCCCCCTGCCCCATCAAGTCTAGCAGTGTCCATCTGAACTTGATCTGGTATGGGCTTCACTCGCCACCCTAGTTACCAAGTGCTTATTCACCACTGGCTGCTCCCTTAGCCAGCTAGCTGGCTGGCTAGCAAGGGCAGCCCTTAGTGAGTAAGTGGGCACGGTGTACACTGTACGGAGTACACAGTAACTGAATGGAGCTCTCCCAATGGCCACGTCAGGCCCGAGGGGGTGGCAAAAGTCACCCATACAGGGGAGGGTGTAGCACTGTAAAGAGACTAGAGAAACCAACGACTAGAGAGGCTTTTCACGTAGATCTCATTACTGTGGGGCTGACTAGTAGATAGGCCATGATGGCCATCAGATCTAGATCTGAACTCTCTGTCTCTCTCTTCTGTTTGAGACTTTGAGAGTCTAAGCGAGGTGGGGAGTGGAGACGGCCATGTCCGACTCTCACTCCGGTGTGCATTGCACGGTGAAGCCCCCGTTATCTACTCGCACTCGATTAGACTAGCCGTATGGCTTATTCTCCACTGACTCTTAAACGTTCAGCCTTGGTGGATGCGAAGGTGCCTTTGAAGTAAGATAGCATGCTGGGGGCTCTGTCAGCCCCAGTGGCCGACAACAAAGGTACCCCCCTTCCCCCAAGGCGTCGAAATAACCTCCCAAAGTAATCTCTTCCGTTCATGCCTCTACCTCGTTGGGAAGACATCGCCATGAGTTTGCCTACAATAACAACAGCACGCTCTTAGCTGTCTTGCTCCACCGCTGGCAGTCCCACCCCATGATACCTACCAAGAAGATACTAGTACTGAGCCCCTTGAACCACCGTCTCGTCTGTACGGGGTGAATGCCCTTCTCTCCTGGCTGTCTGAGCCTCTGAGGTAGGGCTCGGTAGTACTTTTCCGGCCAAACATCCAAGTCAAACAAACTCTATCATAGAAGATATCTTATCTCGTCCGAAAACAGGAGCGACAGTTGCTAGTACTACCACCGTGTGGGCATGACACACAGGCACTATCTAGTTACGTTTGGATGCTCTCGGGGGATGTTACTTCCTTCCACCGTGGAAAGGAGCCCTTCAGCTGTACACAGCAAGGTCAGCCATCTTGATGGATGATGACCATGGCCACGATACCTCCTCAACTTAAGACGGTGAACGATACGCAGTCGTAGATGTCATCATACGACGTCCAATATTCTCTGGAGTCGTCCGGATCTGATAACTGGTCGGGCAATGGTCTCCCCGTCTCCAACCCGGAAAGAGGCTTAGCGGAGAATTTGCATCAGACCCGAGATCGATCAACCAATCACTCACTACGAAGTACTTCTTAGTTACGTACGGAATACTTCTGCAGAAAAAAAAAAAAAAACGGAGTATTGCTTATTCACTACTAACCATGAATTAAATAATTATCTGGTGCCAATTCCTTCCTACTTTCCTCGTCAGCTAATCCACCTCGGCCAAATGCATCGATGGGTTCGGATCGGCAAACACCACGAGGGGCCCCCCACGATAAGCATCCTACTAACCATCCCGGGCCTACTGTGTACACTATTAGTCCCGCTGCTCTATCCTCCCCTTTTGAAGAGACCCACTATTGACTATACCTTGCCAGTTGCCAGGGCACATGGCCATTCCTATAAGTGAAATACTTGAGCATATTTTTCCCGTGGAGACCACATCCCCACTGAACACCAAAGACCCCCCACTGTCCAGTCTTGTCTCCATACACACAGACAGGCTGGACCTTCCGCATGAAGACAACCGCTCTACGACTCGGTCTAATCTATACCGAGAATAGAGTCCATCCTTTACATCTTCTTGGAGGCACCAGACGAATCGACTACTCTTTACATCGCAATGCAATGTCCTTTAACAGTGCAAGTTCTCCCAGTGCAAGCCAGAAAATATCCCAAGGATCAAATTTTTTTTAAATCTGAGATCAAAGCCATCCTGCTATTTACTCATCATGTCAGAAGCCAAAGACTTTGAGGAAACCCCACCCCAACCCCCCAACAACCCCTCCAACGATGCTCCATGCCATCCATGTACCCTTTGGCTTCTCAGGGATTGGAGCTTTATGAGACATTCCGAAATGATAACAGAGAAGAAAAATCACACATATTAGATAAGCAATACCAACGCACCGCAAACGCCAGGGTAAGCGAGAAACCCAAGAATCGGAATGTAAGGGAAAGACACCTTCGTCTACCCTTTCTGGTCCTCCTCTCTCTGCCATCTCATCTTCTTCTCCGTCCACCCACTCATCCTCTACTCCGTCTTCCGGTCCATCAGAATAGAGGCGGAGGGCCTCACACCACTCTTCACGTGACCTCCTTTTGTCGAAATCCAAATCTCTGAGCCTTGTCAGCTTGCCCTGTAGACCATGCCTCTGCCAATCCTCCCACTCATGTTGTGGATCTAGTTCTTGGGCTAGATCCCACACCAGGGGAGCGTCGATAGAGGTCTTTGGCTCTGGAGGGATTAAGACCTCCATCAAGATCATGGAGGGCAGGTCCATAAAGGGAATATCATTTTCCCCCAAATCTCGCAGCTGGGCGGTCTTGTCGAAGGCGTCATGCAGAATCCGGCGCTTGGGATTCCTACTCGGGCGTGACAGCTGCCGAGTAGTAATGGTTTCCAGGGTGCAAATGATGGGATAGGAGTTTGAAGGAGACATCTTGATTGCGCAACCGAGAGCGCCCGACTCCGAAAATTTTTTGGACTTGTTGGACCTTAGATGGTTTCTTAAGGTCACTGGGGGCACGTCTGTGTTCACGATAAGTTCAATTTTCTAATACAAGTTAGTGAGCAAGCTATTTAGATGTGTTGGGATGAGAGGGGGAGGGGTTAACTGAACGGAGCAAGGTGGTCATACTTCTAGTGGCTTGTCGAGGTAATGGCTGGAGGACGCGTTCCCGATCACCAACACCTTCGCATCGTTGAAATTCTCATAGCGTCTTAGGACGCCAAACAGTTCGTGTAGTGGTACGTCGGGGGATGGCGCAGGGCCGGATGCCGAGGCTGAGGCAATTGGGACGTGGGTCGTAGTACTCATTGTGATATGAGGATGTTTCGATGTAGATCTAGTAAAAACAATGAACTAGAGGGGGCGAATTCAAGGGAACTCAGATGAAGAAGAGCTATGTGATGAATGACAATGACTGCCTTGCATCTTTGCATGGTTCTGCGGGACTAGTATTCTATACTTATACAAGAAGAGATCACTCACTCATGATGGAAGACGTACGATACATCGGAAAGTGCACTCACTCACTTCCTCCGCCCGCCCGTTCCTCTCCCCCTCCTCCCACCACCTCTTCATCCCGTCCACTACGCCCCTCAAGCCCATATGCATCCACAGCCATCGTGAAGTGATGCGTTGGCATCAATAAGGCCTGTGACCGCACTTCGCTTATCATAACCTCCGTCATCGTAGAGGCGTAAGCGGACATGTTGGCCTCTGGAATAGGGTTCAACGCTTCAACACGACTGGTCCTGTTTCCCATGCAAATCCGAGCAGGAGTAGGTCGGAAAAAGAAAAAAGAAAGAAAAAAAAAAAAAAAAAAGCTCCAATGGAAAATTGATCGTCCGATTGAGTTGCTGGTTGTCCCGGTGTCATTGAACTTTGTAGTCAACACGGAAAGGCACAGCATATATGTTACACCATGTCTTAGTTGAACACTCAATGGTTGGTAAGCGACGTCTTGCTCTCAGGACTGAAGTGAGGCGAGAGAAAACTCAGGCCATCATTGAAATTTGGTAGCTACCAGCCACCAGCAATGCGAATCATCCCTCAGTATCAGCATCGTCTGGATGGAAGGATACCATGCTCTAGGGAGATTTTCGGTCAGTCGGCGAAGGGGAATAGGCCATAGAGCTCTAGAGGGAGCCCAGTGCGATGGGAGACGATGCATCGATGAAGGGGGAAGGCGAATTAATCCAGGAGCGATGAATGCAGGAGCCAAGCCATCCATGACAAGCCATCCATGTCCAGGATATTGAGCCCAAGGCTATGGGCCGATCCGTGATGACCCGGAAATCAAGAACGAAAAGAAGAAAAGACAAATGGGCGAGCAAACCAAAAGTGCTGCTTACTGCTAGAGACTGGCAACACAGAAGGTGAAACATAGCCTACCGAAAATCTCGTGTAGACCGCTTCCTGCTTCTTTTGCCTCCAGCACTTTCTCTTCATTCGCACAAGCCACCATATATAGTAGTATCTTAGATGGTCTGAATAAACCTGCAATTTCCCTCATCAGCCGTAGGACCTTGCAATACGTATAATGCCACACACACACACACACACACCACACACACACACACACGCACACAAAAAAGAAGGAGAAGTACATGGCCGACTTACCATGAACATGGATCACCGCTCTCTAACTGTAAATGAACTATTAAGGACACGGATAGCCAGCGGAACGATTTATTGCGGAAGGAAGGTGGGAAATACCAAAACGTTTGATCCGTGTGATCTATCTCTCCTTAAGCTTTTTTACGTTGGATGAGAAGAGAGACGTGGATGCTCTGAGACCATTGGTCAACTGTCACTTACAAGACCGTGCTGTACGGAGCATTCAGCCACAAAAAGCATGGGGATCTGTGACAACCTTGAGTAACCCGTCCTCAGGAGCTTTCTTGATGCGGATAGAGCTAGCTGATGGGAACCGGAGAGCTAAAGACACACCGTTAGAAAACGGGGTGGGATAAGGGACGACAAACCACAATGACACAAGGTAGACGTAGTCAGCACAGGCCATGTAATCAGCCTTGCAACTTAAAGATTTGACAAGGATAGGAGCTCGGAGAACAGCCTACAGGAGCTGACCTGGCTAGGCACATACCATACCGCCCCATCCTCAGCGGACCGAGCAAGTACCCCCCTCCCCACAAAGTCGGAGGAGCAGACACTTCTCAGGGGCAATGTAGTTCCGGGGGAGGTTGCACATGTTTAGTCCTGTTTGATCATGTCAGGTATTGGAGGCCCAATCTGCACAGCAGACTCTAATCGATCAGGTCACGGACTGCAAGACACAGAACGCAGTAACCGACAACCAAATTCTCCGGGCAGGGTATACTCAGGCACTAGGCCTGACCCGGTCTGTATGCTGCTGCCTCTTACTGGCTACCTCGCCCGTCAAGAATTGTGCGACGATATCCTGTCGTCATCGTGTGGCTTTTTCTTTACAGCGAGACCGAGCTTATCACGGCTCTCTGGAATGCCCTTTAGGCAGCTGAGCCGGCCATTTAGTTTCGTGGCTAATCTGCCGCGTCGCATTCCCAACCCAGAACCGTAGACGTGTAAGATACTTATCCACAAGTCACACCTATTATGGCACCCGTTCCATCTATCGAACCCCGCGGCCCCCACCCTCCCATCTCCTTGAGTGGCCGATGATCTCATAGGAAGAATCTGGTCACCGGCTGCAACTCAATTGCCATTATTCGTCAGTTATACTACACAGACAAGGTGAGTTCCATGGATGGACATTGGGGTGGTTATGCTCCGGTGGCACCGTGAGATCGGCTCTGGACAGCGGTGCAGACCCCCTAGAGTTTCAGTCAGCCATATGCCCGATAATTGGAGAATAGTTGAGTTTCTCACCTCGCGTACTTTGTGTCAAGAATGATCTTCGGACTTTGTATCAGTTCAAAAAGATCGACGGGGATACGGGCTCTGCAGTCTGGTTCTGAAACCAGGCCTAGACTCCCGGGATGATACGATCAGTAGGGTAAAGGGCTGCATGTACGTTTGTTGATCATTTTATTCGTGATTGAACTGGATGGTCAGTAAGTTCCCAGGCCGATCGGGCTTTTTGGTGGCTGTCCGCCGTCCGCTTTTCTCCGGCCCTCCCTTCTCACTCCATGAAACCATCATGCATTCATAGTCCCAGACAAGGTGAGTAGAGGACTAGCGCGTGCCAAGCACGCAAAAGTCGTAGGTGGGGTGGCAGAACGTGAGAGCATACATCCTTTTAGACCTGGAGGAAGGTTGGGTAGTGAGAGGATGAGCGTGTAGAACCTTGCGGTTGAGATGCATGGCGGGTTCATCACCTGACCTGCTTTAGCATGCATTCCTCTTAGTGCCCAATTTCGTGATACGATATCTCTGAGATTCTGAGAAGTTACTCTGTTTAGCTATTATTACAATTTAATTATGCAGCATCGATACGAGAAAAGTGAAAAGAGGTAATAGTATCTTCAGCCAAGGGAGACATAGTAAATAGCATCCTCTAAGCCGTAGCGGGAGTAGATACATAGCATGATAACGGCCCGGATACCAAGGCCCAGTGGAATCACGTGAATAATCGTGAAATGACCAAACTAGACATAGATACCCATGTTCGTGTCCTTCTTCTTCGCCTGTACTTCCGAAATGGCATCCACGTAGTTCTCGTGTCCTACTTTGCTCATGCCCTTTCGGAGAGCAATCATACCCGCCTCAACGCACACGGCCTTCAGCTGAGCACCGCCAAACTCATCGGTACTGCGGGCCAGTTCCGCCCAGTTGACCCGGTCGTCCACAGCCATTTTACGGGAGTGGATCTGCAGGATGTTGGCTCTCGCCTCCTCGTTGGGCAGGGGGAACTCGATCTTGCGGTCCAGACGACCGGAACGGAGCAGGGCGGGATCGAGGACGTCGACACGATTTGTGGCCGCCAGAACCTTGATGCGATCGTCTGAAGCAAATCCGTCGAGCTGATTGAGAAGTTCAAGCATGGTTCGTTGCACTTCACGGTCACCGGACTTCTCGGAGTCGAACCGCTTCGTTCCGACCGCATCCAGCTCGTCGATGAAGATGATGGAAGGTGCCTTCTCCTTAGCAAGGGCGAAGCAGTCGCGGACGAGTTTCGCACCATCACCGATGAACATCTGCACCAACTGCGGACCGGCAAGCTTGAGGAATGTGGCGTTCGTCTCTGCCGCACAGGCTCGGGCAAGAAGTGTCTTACCAGTACCGGGAGGTCCATACATTAGAGCACCTGAGAAAGTGTGTCAGTAGATCCGTGCCAGGCTGGGAAAATCAACGATTACATACCTTTCGGTGCCTTGATGCCAAGCTTCTTGAACCTATCAGCCTCCTTCATAGGCCATACGATAGCCTCCACAATCTCCTCGATTTGCTTATCCAAGCCACCAATATCGGTGTACTTCTCCGTCGGTTTCTCATCGACCTCCATAGCCTTGACGCGGTTATCGTACTCGGCAGGTAGCGTATCCAGGACGAGGTATGAGTCCTTGTTGACACCGATGAGGTCACCAGGCTTCAGTTTCTCGTGATCTACTAGACCAATGAGAGGCAGATAGATAGTCTGACGGGTCGACGTCTTGATGACAGCCGACTTGCCCACCCGTGTAGCATCAAGGTCAATGTTCGCCCCCTCCTCGGCCGCCTCAGCTTCGACATCCAAATCCAAAAGCTCGACGACGTTCCCGACCAGGTAGGGTAATTGCCTATCAGACAAACAGTTAGTGACTGACCCGACCTACGCCGCAATTGCCACCGCGTCGAACAGATGCTGGCGCCACCGAAGACAATGGCACCCAGAGCTTACCTGTTGTTCTCAATCTTTTCTTGGTTATCCTTGACTTTCTCCCGCATCGTGTTTTGCTCGTGGGTCAACCGCTGGTATTCGCTCTTCATTATACGCAGCTCGTTCTCCAGCATCCGCCGTCGCTTGACGATGTCCGCTGTGCTCGAGCTAAGGATCTCCTCGTCCAAGAGTCCATCATCCTCATCTTTCTTGGCATCGGCATCTTTCATCTCAGCATCTCCTTCACCTTCGGGCTTCCTGCCATCGCCGCCATCTCCTTGGTCCTTCTTCTTGTCTCTCTGCTCACGCTCAAGGTCGTCGAGGTCTTCCAAGGTCGACATGGTGGAAAACTAGAGTGCGGGCGTATGAGGCTAGAAATCGTAACAAGAGCGGAAAGGGTATCTAGGTCGGAGGGGTGGGTGTGGTTTAGTTGTAGGTGATGAACCTAGGGAGAAAGGGTTGGGGAACTTGAGCTGTGTTGGAGTCGTGATGCTTGAGCTCCGGCCAAACAACGTCAGCTGTCCTGCCTACGTCACGTGATACCATTACAAATAGCCTGCGCGAGTCCGCTTCGGTAATCACTAACAACGAACGCTCAATGAGCTCGTCGAAGCCTTAAATTCTACAGAGGGTCTTTACATATGTACACTAGAGCAGCCAACTGATGTCAATTCACCATGATCAGCAGCCTGCGCATACCACCCACGGGACAACAGGCCTAAAGGTAGTAGTTGGGGTTTTCCAGAGACCACTGATCATTGCCAATATTTCTTAGTACCTCCTCGCGACCGAATTTGAGAAGACGGTATCGTGAAATGAAGTCATCGTTATTAACTGTCAAGAGTCAGCATACCAATCCTTAGGGAAAGGATACGATAAAAGAAGCCTGGTAGCCCAAGACCATTAAAGCAGACCGAAAAGGAATCCAAAGTAGCAATGGTTACTCACTATAGCCACCGCACATCCTGCGCTTCCCCGTAAATTCAGAGCGACCGTGAAGCATTCTCCAATTGTCGAAGACTTACGAAAGATCAGTCCTGATTCGCAAACGGCATTACCTGCAGACACTTACTGAGGGCTGTCCCTGGTTCAAGCTGTGTCCAGATCTCCATGTCTTTACGACGAATTATCTCGTCCCAGTGTCGTGCTGCCGTATACCAGTTTACCTGGTCCTCCCAGTTCCAGTTCTTTTTGGCCGCTCTGTCATAGTTGTTCCAACGAATCTGATATAGCCGTTGTAGCTCAGGGTGAACCTTAAGAACTGGAGCTTGCTCCGCTGGCTGCACGCATACATCCTCATTGCCACTCGAGTGGTAAGGATGGTTCGTCGACATTAATACCTCGAAGTCTTGCGGGCTCTCTTCACGAAGAATCGACGCAGCCCGGAAACCGTCAACAAGCAGGCTGGCGCCGCCATCCCCGTCGGTATGGGATAGAAGGTGGAAAAGCTGGAGCCTCGCAGGGTCAGTGAAATAGGTGTTGTCTGTATGTGCTCCTAGAAATTCCGTCGTGTATGCGGTGTCCTTGAAGGTCAAGTCGGCCGTGAAGTCCCAAAAACCACCTTGTATCAACGAAAGAGTGTCAGAAAGCGACACACAGGGAAGGTGAAGGCTGTTGCCTTACCGTAATGAGTGTTTCTGATGAAAGCAATCCTCTTTAGGAGAGCTTCGGTTGATTCAGGGTTGGTAGGAACCCCTTGGACAAAAGCAAATCCCCAGTCGTACTTGGCAACCATAAGCAGGATTTTTCAGTTGGTGATGGTGGCACAGCTTACAATTCCTTCAAGCCAGTCACGCAGGGCGCCGTCGTCGGCTATTATATCTGCGTAAGAAAACGTTGGAAATGCATTGTCTCTGCCCGCAACGTATGACTTAATCTCTCTAAGCAGATCAAATAAATCAGCCAGAGTATCCACTGCAGCTCAACGGTTGGAGTACCTGAACTGTAGTTCTGAGTTGATTTTGGGCTTGGAAACAGGTTTGTTCGAATGGCTTCTTAGCCACGGGAATGGATAATAGGCATGATGCCCGTCCGACCCTTCACCAAGTCAGTTTTCCCTGCCAGGTGACGGGACAATATTCGCTTACAGTCTATCTCTACACCCTCCTTTTCATAATTGAGGTCCGTGATACGGACATCCTCAGGTATCTGTACCGGATAATGATCAGTAATTCGATCTGTATCAAGATGATAGCTTGCCCACTGACCGCGAATGTATCAACGGTCCGTTGTCTTGTGTCTGGATGGATGCATTTGGAGCATTGGCAATTGTCACTAAATACAAGTAAGTTACTGACCGTGCACATGCGCCACTCTGTAGCTCTTGGGCTGCTCACCGGAGCCAAAACGTTCCACTGTCTAATATCAGCCCGTGGTTCGAACCATTGCATAGTAGAGGTCCTTACAAATTGCTGTTTTGACCTGCATGGCCGAGCTGCAACAACTCCCATTTGGAACTCTTCAGGTGGACAGGCCAGGGATCCTCGTTTGCGCTGCTGGAGGATGTGGCCCGGGCATTGGCTGCAACCGATGAATTCGTGCGTACTAGCGTGGGGCATCGAGCTGAGATGGTTGGTGAGTGGTAGGCCTTTGAGAAGGGTGCACCCCATTGGATCAGTATTTCAATTCTTTGAATGGATTCGGTGATCTGCCTCTTACCACTCCAACGTATCTCGGGGTCAATGATGACACGGCACGCGATGTGCTAGTACCTCGGTCAACCATGACTGTATGTGAGAGTCTCGGGGTGCTACACCTTGTGTGCTTCAAGGGACCAAGCGCCCTGAGGAAGGAAAGTCTGGCTGCACTGTGCATTTTTATCTTACTATAAACAACACGAGGATCAATTGATGGCAAACAATGAATCTCCGCAATGTCACCCCATATCAGGCCCCACGTCACGTGCAATCGTCAATTTATCCTCGGCCCGCCATTCTCATCTTTATCTTCCCTTTGATTTCGCAGTGCACAAAGTGGGTGACCGATAAATTCCACGATTTGATTAACTATCTGTGATGTTGTTGGAACATTTAAGCAGAAGTCTGCTGGTTATAGATATTTTACCCTCTATAACTAGACCACAGGTGCCAATCATAACTTGCTTCTTGGGCCGGTAACCTTCATCAGACAGCGGCCATTGCTCAGAACCGCCTTGCCCTTATCATTCTTGGTTACGAATCGGATTTCTTCGTATCCGTCTTGCAGACTGCCCGTTCTCCAAATCTCAGTGATGAGCTTATCACCAGGTCTAACCGGTGAAGCAAAGCGCGCCTGAATCTCCTTGAGATTCTTCGGGTCACTACCACCGAGCTCCCGCAAAACACCATGGGCAGCGGAATTCCAGCTGAAGAGGCCATGGATAATGGCGCCGCCGAAGCCCATCTTCTCACCTGGTTCGGGGGTAGCATGTAGAGGGTTATAGTCTCCGTTGAGTCTAGTCAGCGGTATCATTGTTAGCATTCGGGGATCCACCTTTTCCACGACGCTAGTACTCTCATGTGGCTGGGGCGGTATCTCACCGATAGAGATGAGCGGTCTCCGCGGTGGTTTGGACTACATGGACGGCATCTGGCTGCTTGCCTTCAGGTGGTGCATAGTTTACATTGCTGGGGCCTAAAGTATAACCGCATCAGTAACAAGACTGTGATATAACGAGTGCATCTGGAAACCTTACCTTTAGGACCACCCCAGTTACCCTGGCCAACGAAGAAACCGCTGCTCACAGTGCTTGAGTAAACCTCGCCTGTCTCCTTATCCACAATACTCTGTTCTGTTTCGATCACAGTGCCAGGCTTGCCCTTGTCATAGACTCCAATGACCTTGTTGCGTAGCTCGAACTTCTTGCCCTCGCTCGCTGGGGGCAAGGGCTTGAGTATGGTGAGCTTGCGCTGGCCGTCAACGACGCGGCGATAGTCGAACTTTGGAACACCAGGGATAGGGGAGCCACCAGAACGCGCATAGAAGTCCGTTACTTCTTGATCAGTGAGTTTGAACGCTGTATAGAAATACTATTAGCCCGGGCTTCTTTCTATCCAGCTGGAAACATTCAATGCTGAAAGTCCGTATCCGGAACATAACCCTCGGTATCACTACACTTCGTAGGCTTAGCCGGGGCATTATACATACGAAGAATTATAGGATACGTGGGAAAGACCGCGAAATTTGGATGGAGCTCCTGTGCGAGCCTCAGTAAGGTATTTCTATATGACACGAGATTATAGAGTGGAACTCACGTAGAGAAAATGCAGCTCATCGGCCTTGCAGCCGATACTGTAGGCAAATAGCAAGGCGTCACGCTTGAGCCACGACACCTCCTGGCGAGGAAATTCATGACCAGCTCCTGGGGATGACATTATTGATAGGCCGACGGAGATGCAAAATTCACCAAATATGATTAAACACAACGATAGGGCCTACGGGGGACGCTTCTTTATCTGGAGGCCGAAGATAGATTGATGCGGAGAAAGGCCCCCAGAAGGGGCAGTTAGAGTAAGTTAGTGTAATCCGTGCCGTTGCGGGGCTCCGGCCATACCGAGGCTTACGGCTCGATCACGAATCAACCGAATTGGCCGAGAAGATTCCCTGTCCGATTACTGATGCCGTCTACCAGCTGATTTAAGTTGATAACAAAACTACCATGACTTTCAGCGTACATTATGTAGAGTTTCTTTTCGCCTGCTCTGATATAATATTACTAGCAGTACTGAATCGGTTAGTTGAACTTCATAATATTAAAGGACCTGAAGCTAAGTAATGCATAGACAGAACGTCGGAGGTTTTAGACTGAGCGTCGACTCGGGGTATCTACTTGGGAAATTCGAGGAGCTTCATAATCGTCCTTGAGGAAGTCATCTCTCCGTACCGCGCCAACTGATGATGCCGTTGCCTTGCCTTCCGTAAACAACGCCGGGAAAAATGATGAAAAATGGCATGACTGAAATCAAAAGGAAGCCCAAAATATAACCTTCCATCAGGCCGACATCCATACAAGTGAACTTCCGTTAAAATGCTATGTTGCCAACAGGGCAGAACCATTTCATGTTACTGGTAGAACATGAATCGACTCCAAGCAAAGCGGCTGAACAACCGAAGAAACAAGGGATGGCCAGAAATTTAGCACCTTCGAGGGTTAGCACATGCTATATTTTAATGACAGGGACGGGTACTCACATCCTGTAGAAGCAGCTGCCCTCAGAGTAACGGTTCGGATCCGTGGTCTCGAACTTGTAGGAGATGCTGATGTCAAGGTCGCGCTTGTTCTTGTCGTTCGGCTTGTTCTCCAGAACACCGGAGACAACCTCCTCCTCTTCGACGGTCAAAACATCGCGAAGATAGAAGACAGTCTGCTTCCAGTGGGTGTACTTGGCATGGGGACCGGTAGAGAAGGTAATGGGCTTGTGGCATGCGCCGAATTCAATATCGAACCAAGCGATCACCGCGTGGATGAAGTCACTGCGCTTGGCAGAAAGCGAAAATGGTACCTTGAAGACCAAGTCGGCCGTAGTAACAGTGTAAAGATCAAGTGTGATAATGGGGCAAGGGTCTGTAACGAGCGCTTTCATCTCGACGGTATCGACAAGAGGCTCGGTAAGGGCAATCTCCTTCATCGGGCTGTAGTTGAAGCCATACACATTGTCCCAGACTAAGATCCGTTAGCGTCCCAATTTGATCAAAAATGGCAGCGTCAAGGAAAGTGTGCTTACAGCCAATCTTGTCATCCTTGTACTCGCCATCCTCGATGGCAGCCAAGTACATGGTGGCCTTGTCGGGGAAGATCTTGCCACCGGGAACAAGGTAACGGTCGCGGGCGTAGAGAACAGTGTCCAACATGCTCTCATAAAGGAGGAAGTAGCCCATCCACTCGGAGATGATGATGTCAACCTTAGGGTAAGGGAGGACGACCTCCTCCATCTTTCCCTGGAGAAGGGTGATCTTGTCCGACAAGCCATTCACAGCGACAATCTGGCGTGCCTTCTCAATGATCGACGACATGTCGACACCAATCACATGCTTGGCACCTGCCTTGGCGGCGAACCTTTCAAACCAGATGTATTAGATATCCCATCCTTGACCAGTCGATCGACTTGAACACATACATGCTGAGAATACCAGTTCCACAACCGACATCGAGAACAACCTTATCCTTGAAGATGTGACGATTCTGGTAGATAGAGTCACGGTACGATCTAGTGCGAACATCGTCTTTCTAGAAAATGATTCGTGGTTAGTGATAGTCAAGGCGCTGTGGAAGCACTGCACTTACAAGCATCTCCTCATGAATGCCTGAGCGGGGTCCGAGATTAGCCACATCCGAATAAATTACTTAGGTCATTGATAGTATTTACCATGGTGATCATAACTGTGGTTTTGGTCAGCATAAATGATACGAAGAACAGTTCATATCTTAGCCATACCTCGTAAAATAACGCACTTCGGCGTGGTCCATGCCTACCATGCGATCAGCGCTGCTGGTCATGGTGGCAGAGTCTGCTTCTCCAGCCATATTGACGGATCGGTCGTTTTAGTGATAGTCGATATGACAGAAAGAGGTAGAAGCAGATGCACAGTAAAAGGAAAATGTGCAAGGAGGGAAGATAGGGAAAATTGAAAAAAAGAAAAAGGCTATACAGCTATGTTATGGAGAAAAGATATAAGCGCCTCAACGATCCCTTCGAAGGCGGCCCTCTTTTTTTTTTTTAACTTTTGCCTTGTTAGGAATTTCTCCTCTCGATGGCAATTCCCGCTAGCTTAGATAAGATTAGCTCGTTCTATCAAGCGCTAGTCCTATTTAGGCGCTTATCATGTGACTAAAAAGCCCTTCGTCTTGGCTAGGGCTGGATGTCCTAGCCAGAATGATCCTTGCCAGTTGGCGGTTGAATGGAAGTTGGTGCTGGCCTGAATGCTTTTAGTAGAATGATTGAAGGATTTGGCCACTGTCACCATGTCTAGGATCTGTCCCTATTTCCAGGACCATTCAGTGAATCCCGAATATGAGCTCGCTTGGTTGCACGCGCGATTTTCGACTGCTACTGGTGATACATGGGCGATTACCTACCGCGTAAGACTACCTAACATGAACGGAAACAAGCATCCCAAGCCTGGCGCTGAAACATATATACTCCGGAGAGTGGGGCTGGATTAACTACTCCTGTAGCGTTGAGTAAAATTCGCAAATGAGCTTTTAATGATCTTACTTCTATTTCTGTCTATCCATAGTGCAAGAAGAATGCCTCAAAAGGAGTGAACTAATCAATCGGTTGCCAAGCTGTTGTTCCATTGTTGACGTGCGCGATGCCGCTCCGCCCCCGCCGGAGCTACACGCCGCCCGTCTAGCGTTTGGGGTGTTAGTTTCACTCCTGAAGCTTCCCTTCTCAACTAGATTGCCATACAACAAACACAAAAAGCACCATGTTCATGGGAACGATAAGGAAGAGGACTTACTTCTGCTTGCTTTTTCTCCTAATTGCTTCTCTTATTGGTCAATCGGCAGCGTCGCTTGGTGACCACCTTCCCGACTTCAAAGAATGCGTTAAGGTACATCAACCGGAACCTCATAGCATCCACAACTCGGGAGCTAATGACCAAGCAATGAACAGGTTTGTCAGGCTGAGAATTGCCAGGATGGCAATGAGGTGATTCGTGAGTTCCTAAAGCATTACCTTCTACAAGCTTGGCTGCTAACCGATCTGCTACTAGCTCTCCATCTTCGCCTCATGCTGTGGACATGCCCTTCCGAATGCGATTATACCTGTCAGCATGTGGTGACGGACCGCCGCGTCGCTCGTGATCCTCCCATGTTGAACCCAGTATTACAATTCCATGGTAAATGGCCATTCCGCAGAATCCTGGGGATGCAGGAACCATTTTCCGTTCTCTTCTCCTTGTTCAACTTTCTTGCCCATTGGCATGGGATTGGACGCCTTCGTGAGACAGTACCAGCCTGGCACTCCCTGCGGCCCTATTACATTGCCTTCGGATACTGTGGTTTGGCATGCTGGACCTTTAGCACGATTTTTCACATGAGGGACTTGTCCTTGACTGAGAAGTTGGATTACTTTGGAGCAGGGGCTAATGTGATGTATGGGTTCTACCTGGCACTCCTTCGGATCTTCCGTCTGGACCAAGAGAAGCCTAGACACAAACCAACTTTACGCCGTCTGTTGACCACAGTCTGTGCTCTGCTCTACACGTTGCATGTGTGCTACCTCAGCTTCTGGTCGTGGGACTACACCTACAACATGATCGCAAACATCGTGATAGGCATGGCCCAGAACATTTTGTGGGTGGCTTTCAGTATTCACCGCTATCGCAAATACGGCAAGGATTGGATGGCCTGGCCCGGAATGATTGTGGTCTGGATTATTTTGGCTATGAGCCTCGAACTGCTGGACTTCCCCCCTTGGCACGAGCTTATTGATGCGCATAGTCTTTGGCATCTTGGAACTGTGATCCCAACTGCTTGGTGGTACTTGTGAGTCTATCTTGGAACCTGGCCCTTAGGTTTACTACGCGGCTAACAATTGTGGTAGATTCCTCATCAAGGACGTTCAAAACGATGTGGCGGGCGATAGGCTAAAAGCCTGATCCACCTCAGTGGACCAACCCTACGTATCTGGACACGCATGACCATCATCGCACGGTCTTTTAGTCCAGCTTCGTATCACCAGTGCAGGTGATCGAATAGTAGTAGCTTGTATTGTATGATAGAGTAGTTCTCAACCAACCCTGCCGGGTAATCAGCCAAATGAACGAGTATTTCTAGTATTTTGATGGACGATTATTTTAGTTATATGCATTTATATTGGGTCTAGCGAAAGACAAGAGATAGGTAGGTAGTTAGCCATGCCATGCCATGCCGTGTCATGCTTCGACTCCTTTCCTCCCGCTTCTGCATTATTATTGCACCACGCCATGCCGATGTTGCGGGTGTCTCACCGCCCACCGCTCGGGACCCTTGGGTGGCAGTACAGGGGAACAGGGGCAGGAAACTAACCTGAGCTGGACGGAGCGTGTCTCACCCACTCTTTTATTTGACCCTCCCCTCTCTCTCTTTTTTTTAATTGTGGTTCTACCCCCCTTTCGCTTCATCTTATCTTTTTACTGGCCCCCCTGAGGTCTTAATTATCCAAGTTCTTTTGGTGCTAGTCAACGTATCCTTGGTTTAGTTTGCGCCACAATGGCGTCCCCGGCTATCAGAAAGGCGATCGCTGAAGCGGCGTCGCAGTACTCCAAGCCCGAAGGGAAGGTCTTTCAATATGGAACCGCGGGGGTGAGTTCGCTACTCATTGAAAACAGCGTCTCTCTATAAAGTTCGAAACGAGATGTACTAATCACCTTTCTTACTTGCAGTTCCGTATGAAGGCGTAAGTTGCTCCCTGCCGATAAACACCTCGAAGGATCGACCCCGCCTCCACAGTACCCCGCGACCGCCCTTTTGTTTATACTTTGACCAACACATTGCCAGTGACCTCCTCAACACCGTCGTCTTCACCGTGGGACTGCTTGCCGGCCTTCGCTCCAGGAAGCTTAGTGGACAATGGGTTGGTGTCATGGTCACCGCCAGTCACAATCCCGCCGAAGACAATGGTGTCAAGTTGATCGACCCCATGGTGAGTCGCTGTGAACCTCGCCAGCATGAAATCTTTCAATGTTATGATAAAGTGGCTAATAGCGCATAGGGTGAAATGCTGGAGGTAAGCTGCCAGAGCTATGAGAGACTGAAATGCGACGACTTTCTCACATCAGTGTAGGCTGAGTGGGAAACATATGCCACCAGACTTGCCAATGCACCGCTTGACAAGGTTGGCGATGTCTTTGACGAACTCATCAAGGAGATCGATGTCAGCATGGAGAACCCAGCTCGTGTCGTCTTCGCCCGCGACACTCGTGCCTCTGGCTCCCGTCTTGTCTCTGTCATCAATGCCGCCCTCACCGCTTCGGAGGTCGAATTCCTCGATTTGAAGTACATGACCACCCCTCAACTCCACTATGTTGTGCGCTGCAAGAACACTCTGGGCACCCAGTATGAGTATGGCGAGCCCACGGAACAGGGCTACTATGAAAAGCTCGCCGAAGCTTTCAAGAGGGTTATGCGTGGTGTCAAGGTCAAGGGCTCGTTGACCGTGGATTGCGCGAACGGTGTTGGTGGGCCCAAGCTGAGAGAACTCATCAAGTACCTGCCCGGCCCAGAGGAGGGTGGCATGGATATCAAGGTGGTTAATGATGATGTCATTAACCCTGATAGCCTGAACTTTGAGGTAAGAGAACCCCTCTGTTTACCTTAACATTTGATCTGCATACTGACTTGCTTTTAGTGTGGTGCCGATTATGTCAAAACGAAACAACGTGCCCCGCCTTCCTCCAAGGCAGCTGCTCTTGACCGCTGTGCCTCGCTGGATGGAGATGCCGATCGTATCGTGTACTACTTCGTCGATGAGAGCAACACTTTCCGGTTGCTTGATGGTGACCGCATTGCCACCCTCGCGGCCTCCTTCATCGGCGACCTTGCGCGGAGCGCTGGCATTGCGCAGAAGCTGAAGATTGGTGTCGTCCAGACCGCTTATGCTAACGGTTCCAGCACGGACTACATCGAGAAGGTCTTGAAGCTGCCTTCTGTTTGCACCAATACTGGTGTGAAGCATCTGCACCATGCGGCCTTGCGATTCGACGTCGGCGTCTACTTCGAGGCCAACGGTCACGGTACCATCACTTTCTCCGAGACCGCCTTGAAGACCATCAAGAACACTGAGCCCCAGTCTCCTGCCCAGCAGCGCTCCCTCGAGTGCCTTCAGGCTCTCACCGACCTGATCAACCAAGCCGTCGGTGATGCCATCTCGGACATGCTCCTTGTTGAAGCGATTCTTGCTCACAAGGGCTGGAGCCCCAAGGAATGGCTTGCCACTTACACCGACCTTCCCTCGCGACTCGTCCGCGTGGAGGTTGCAGACCGTTCCATCTTCAAGGCTTACGATGCCGAGCGCAAGCTCGAGTCGCCTCCAGGCCTGCAGGCTAAGATTGAGTCCCTCCAGTCCCGCTACAACAAGGGAAGAAGCTTTGCCCGTGCCAGTGGCACGGAAGATGCGGTGCGTGTCTATGCCGAGGCAGCAAGCCGCTCCGAAGCGGACGACCTTGCTACCCGTGTCGCCAACGCCGTCCGCGAGGCTGGCACTGCCAAGGAAACATTGCAGTCTGCTTAAACCCTTACTGCCTTGGATCGACGGGCTGCTATGAAGCAAAAGAAAAAGTCCGTTTTACCTGCAAAAAGATATCAAATATACTCAATGGCAAGTGTATGAACAGAAAGTCTCTGTTCTGCTTTGCAAGCATCCTGGGAAACTTTTACGAATGAATTTATGATATTAGTTTAATCAGCATTGAAGCAAAAGAAGTTGCATTTGATGTTCTCAGATCTGTTTTTCCACGTTTTAAACAATTCTTCTAGCATGATAGTTTTATTGAAGCTCTTCTAGACTTTTATAGGAACGTCGACACAGCAAGCAGGTGAACAATCATCAATTTTGGGTATTAACTTCGTAAAATGCGGCGCCAAGAGTTTAGGCCCTTCACGCCTAACCCTCCTCTTGATCCATCTCATCCCGAGAACGCTTACCAAACTTCTTGCCCTTGTTTCCCTTCTTCTCATTGTAATCCTTCATATCCATAATCGCCTGTCGTTGTGCCTCCGCGACATTCTCACCAAGTACCATGACCTCGTCCTTAGGGCAGTCGTATTCCTTGAGCTTCTTGCCCAGAGCACCTTCGATCCTGAGCCAGACCTCGACATCGTACTGGGCGACAAAGCTGATAGCAAGACCACTCTTTCCGGCACGGGCAGTACGTCCGACACGGTGGACATAGCTAGGGGAATCTGTAGTAAAATAACCATATTAGCTGAGATCCGGCAATATTTCGATAACAGAAGACGGGGTATACGCACCACCGGGCAAATCGAAATTAAGCACAACATCAACGGACGGAATATCCAAACCACGGGCAGCCACGTCCGTCGCGACGAGGATATTCCGACTGCGAGCACGGAACTTGCCAAGCGCACCGAGACGGGCAGACTGCGAAAGCTGTCCATGTAGCGGGATAGCGCCGAATCCGAGCGCACGAAGCAAGAATGCAAGTCTCTGCGTCTCGTTCACCGTCCTTGTGAAGATGATAGTACTCTGGCCGGCGAATTCGTTCAACAGGTAGACGAGGTACAGGTCCTTGTGCTTCTGGGGAATGAAAAGATAGGATTGGAGGAGAGTCGAGACGGTCTGGTATTTGCTTGTGGAGACGGAGACACGGAGCGGGTTGGAGAGGGATGCACGTTGAAGAGATTCGACCTTTGAGCTCATCGTCGCGGAGAAGAGGAATGTGCGGCGCTCGCGGGGCAAGACTTTCAGAATCTTGTCAAGGAGGGGACCGAAGTCCATGTCCAAAAGTCGATCCGCTTCGTCCATCACTAGGTACTTCAGGTTGCGGAGGGAGAAGCCCTTGGTGTTCTCAAGATGGTCCAGAAGACGACCGGGAGTGGCCACGATGATATGAGGCTTTTTGCCGAGGGCGATCGACTGAGAGACCATGTCCATACCACCGACGATGACGCAGCTTCGCACACCCATGCTGGCTCCTAGGGACTCGAAAGACTTGGAGATCTGGTAGGCGAGTTCTCGGGTGGGGGCGAGGATGAGGCCGAAGAAGGGCTGGGGCTTTTCCATCAGGGCTGTGGGGTGATGTTAGTTATCTGATCGACTTGCAAATGTTCGTTGGAAATGGGCTTTATTTGCGACGGCCGTAAAGGCTATGCAGACTGCTGTAGCTGGTAACGTACCTTGGAGAATGGGAAGAGCAAACGCTGCCGTCTTTCCACTTCCGGTCTCTGCAAGACCGATCAAATCACGGCCCTGAAGAGCCAGAGGAATCGACTCCCGCTGAATAGGCGTAGGCGCCTTGTATCCCATAGTCTCGCAGGCTTCGCATAGCTGCTCGATGATTCCCAGTTCCTTGAATGATTTAGGACGTTCTCCCTCTTCATGTTCTTGCTCTTGTGCTGCTGGTTCTTCTGTTTGCTCTGGGGTGGAAGATTCGACATCGCTCTCATGTGCAGGCGCAGGCGCAGGCGCCTCACGGGCGACCTTGCGCTTCTTGACTCCGGGCATTTTGAATATGTAGGAATGGTGTAATCTGTCAGCAGCGAAAAATCAAAAACTTGTCGACATCATTGCGAAAGTGAAATAAGTATAATTTTGGGCGCCGCAAAATCGTTGATCCGGGCTCCTCCGCGGCTTTGCTCCGCTCATACTTTTTTCTTCGGGTCAGAAAAAAAGCCACTGCCCAGGAACATCCGTCCGGAGCGATTATTATTCCTCCATTGTTTTTATTCTCATCCCCAGGCTTTTGTCACCATGGCGAAGGCACGTACTAAGAAGCGCACTCATGTTCGCGCGCAAAATGCCACGGCTGCTGCTGCCAAAGGCGGCGCCGCATCTATGAGCAAGACTCCGAAGTCGATGGTTATCCGTGTCGGCGCTTCACAAGTTGGCTCCAGTGTGAGCCAGTTGGTCAAGGATGTGCGAACGATGATGGAGCCGGATACGGCTGTGAGACTGAAGGTAAGCCCCGAACTTTTCTCGCTTAGAGGTAGACAAAGACTAATGTTATTGGTTTTCAGGAACGCAAATCAAACAGACTGAGGGATTACACGACTATGACTGGTCCCCTTGGCGTCACACATCTTATGCTTTTCTCCAAGTCGGCGACTGGAAACACGAATATGCGTTTGGCGCTTACGCCCCGCGGTCCGACATTGCACTTTCAGGTGGAAAACTATTCCTTATGCCGTGATGTTGAGAAAGCCTTGAAGCGTCCGAGAGGTGGTGGTCAGGATCACAAGACGCCTCCTTTGCTGGTCATGAACAACTTCAATTCCCCCAACGCCACTGAGGACTCCAAGGTACCTAAGCGTCTAGAGAGTCTCTCAACGACCATCTTCCAATCTCTCTTCCCCCCAATCAATCCTCAAGCCACTCCTCTCTCCTCCATTCGCCGTGTGATGCTCTTGAACCGTGAACTCGCTCCCGAGGGCGAGGAAACAGATCACTATGTGCTGAACCTCCGTCATTACGCCATTACGACGAAGAAGACCGGCGTTTCGAAACGCATTCGCCGTCTCGATCCCAAGGAAATCCGGAACAGGGAGAAGAAGGGAGCCGCTGTGCCCAACCTGGGTAAGCTGGAGGATGCGGCGGATTATCTGCTGGATCCGTCGGCTGCTGGGTATACCTCGGCCAGTGAAACGGAACTGGACACGGATGCTGAAGTTGAGGTGGCGGAGAGCACCACGAAAAAGGTGTTGTCGAAGCGTGAGCTGCAGCGCATGAAGGCTGGAGAGAAGGAGAAGGCACAGAAGAAGCTGAGCAATGCTCCAGGAGTCGAGAAGCGGGCGGTCAAGTTGGTTGAGCTGGGCCCTCGTATGAAGCTCCGCTTGCTCAAGGTTGAGGAAGGTCTTTGCGAGGGTCGCGTGATGTGGCACGATTTCATCAAGAAGTCTGAGGATGAAGTTACCAAATTGGACAAGAACTGGGACCAGAAGAAGAAGGAGAAGGAGGCAAGAAAGAAGCAACAAAAGGAGAACATCGAGAAGAAGAAGCAAGCCAAGGCTCAAGCCAAAGCCGAAGGAAAGGAGGTCGAAGACGACGATGAAGATGATGTTGATATGGACGACGACGATGAATGGCTCAGTGATGATTTTGAAGATGACAATGCGGAGGAGCAGGAGAACGATGACGATGAGGACGAGGATGAATCGATGGAGGAGTAAACAGGTGCACTTTCATCACCTTGGAGCGGATTCTCAATGTGAAGCAGTTTCATAGCCCAGCTGCTACATCAACATTCCACTGCATTACTTGCTTCTGCCATTGGCCCTGAGAACTGGGCGCATGCATGTGAAGCTGTGATGGTGGAGACCAGTTACATTTCACTGTGACGAAGCCTGCGATGGCGGACGTGACTTTTTGTTTCCTTGTCCGTAGGCTTTGAGAGTACAGGTGGCCCCGGACGAGAAGGACTGAGATATCTCAAAGTCTCGATCAGAATGTTGCGAGCCATGACCGGAAGTCTCTCGTGACGTTCAGCAGGCTGGCCATGACCGATAGAAGTACCAGAATATACCCACAATCCTGCCTACTATTTCCTATACTCGTACATGAAAAGAAACTCTAATTTTCATCCGTTACATTTCACATATAGCTAAAAATGCTCGTAAACATCATGCCTGATTATCTTTGCCTTCCTACAAATGAAGTATTTACAATACTCACCTACCTCTTCAACTTCTCCTCCACAATCCTCTCCACCATCTTCTCCAACATCTTCATATCCCCACCCGCCGTACCAGCAAAATACCCCTGCACACTCTTCTCGACATACTTGCCCACAATATCAATCTCCACGTTCACATAATCCCCGGGCTTCTTCGCCGCCGTAACAATCTTCTCCTGCGTGTAAGCAATAAGCATCACCTCAAAATACCCCTCTTGACCATCCACAACATTCGTCACAGTCAAACTAGCCCCGTCCAGCGTAACATATCCCTTCTCCACGATATACCGCATCACGCCCATATCGCGCGGCTGCATGCGGAACACCAGCGCATTGCCCTCGGGTGTCACGGAGAGGATCTTGGCGATGGTATCGACATGGCCCTGTACGAAGTGACCGCCCATGCGTGTTTCGCCCAGGACGGCGCGTTCGAGGTTCACGCGGGAGCCGGTCTGTAGGGAACCGAGATTCGTGCGGCGGAGGGTTTCGGGGGCGACGCCGACTTTGAACCACGTTTTGTCGAAAGCCGTTACAGTTAGGCAGGTTCCTGTTTTTATGTGATTGTGTTGGTCATGTTGGACTTCACCTTTTGGTGGATAATGGAGGATAGTGCTTCGAGGTTTGAGGAGAGTGGGGGAGGAGGGGCAGAGATGGGGAGGGAGGGACAAATAGAAGGGATCAAATGCAATGCGAAGGAATGTGAGTGTGTCAATTGGTATCATGCAATGCAATTCATACCATTGACGGCTATACTATCGCCGAGGTGAGCATCGGTGAGTATCTCCTCACAGTCGGTGATGGTCAATGATGTGCCCCCGCCCCCGCTTGACGAGGTATCGAGGGGCTCGAGGGACGAGACCGCTGCGATAGAGAATGGTAGTTAGTTTTGTTTTTTTACATGGTCATGATCGCAGGATAAGTGACTCACTCCCGATTTTCTCAACAAGACCGGTGAACATGGTGGGAAATGGATAATAATGTAAATCCAATACCGTGGAAGCGGGCGGATCAAGCGGTTGAAGATGGAAAGTCGAGCGGAAAGCGGACTTGACCTCGGCTGCGAAGCTCCGTCGGCGAGGTCCCCGAATGAGAGCCAGCGCTTCTACTTGATCTTCCTACTAGTTTATTTGAACCTTGCATTGTCGACTATAATTATCTTCCACTGTCGTTCTGGATAAGTCCTATGCTAACTATTGTTATTTCTATGGTCTATCATATTATTTGAAATCGCATATTGAAGCCAGCGTTCGAACCAGTCATGAATCTCACGGCCGCATTGAGGGTACAGCGGGCTTGCGTTGCCCGTCACAGCAGCTATCTTCCCCGGCGGACGACGCAATGGCGCAACTATTCTTCTGCTGTTTCTGATGATACACTTCCTCTGAAAGGTATACGAGTTTTGGATATGACACGAGTTTTGGCTGGTGTGAGTAGTAGGCCTGTCGTCTCCAACAGCGCCTGGTTGGAGATGTAACTAACATCCTCGCAGCCATACTGTACTCAGATTTTGGGAGATTTAGGGTATGTTCTTCAGCATGTGGACAGTTACTATCAAACTGCGGAGATACTGACCGGAATGGTACCATATAGAGCGGATGTTATTAAAGTCGAGCACCCCGTGCGCGGTGATGATACTCGAGCTTGGGGTCCCCCGTATGCCAAGTACACCGATGGGTCCGATGGCCCAGGAGAGAGTGCCTACTATCTTGGAGTATGTTATGCGCTACCCATACCTCAAGGAGCGCAATTGACCACCGTGGTTAGGTAAATCGCAACAAGAGATCAATCGGTTTGTCTTTCGCCCACAAATCCGGTGTTGAGATTCTACACCGGCTGGCGAAGGAATGTGATGTCCTCGTCGAGAACTACCTTCCAGGTAGCCTTAAGAAATATAATATGGATTATGAGACCCTGCGCTCCATCAATCCCAAACTTATCTACGCCAGCATCACCGGATACGGTCAGACCGGGCCGTACAGCAACCGTGCAGGGTACGATGTCATGGTTGAAGCGGAGATGGGTCTGATGCATATCACGGGTAGTAGGGAGGGAGAACCGGTGAAGGTAGGCGTTGCTGTGACCGATTTGACGACTGGTCTGTACACGTCGAATGCTATTATGGCCGCCTTGCTTGCGCGGGCAAGGACTGGTAAGGGACAGCATATCGATGCGTGTCTGAGCGACTGTCAAGTTGCGACCTTGGCGAACATTGCCAGTTCCGCTCTGATTAGTGGCAAGAAGGATTCAGGAAGATGGGGAACCGCACACCGTAAGTGGCTTATACTAACCATGAACTGGAAATCTAGCTACTGACTATCTGTAAGCATCCATTGTGCCTTACCGGAGCTACAAGACGCTCGATGGCGACATTCTTTTCGGAGGCGGGAACGATAGGCTGTTTGGTGTGTTGTGCGACCGTCTCGGACACCCGGAGTGGAAGACCGATCCCCGATTCGTTACCAACAGTGATCGAGTAAAGCATCGTACGGATATCGATGGCCTGATTGAGGAAACTGTAAAGCAGAAGACCACGCAAGAGTGGCTTGAGATCTTGGAGGGCAGCGGTATGCCCTATGCCGCAGTCAATGATATTCAGGGAACATTGAACCACTCCCACGGTAAGTTATATACCCAACATGAAATGACACCAGAAGTATATTAAACCGCTGATAATGTATATGCAGTCCAAGCACGAGGTATGGTTGCAGAAGTTGAACATCCAGCCTGCGGTCCCATCAAATTGGTCAATACACCCATTAAGTATTCCCACGCAACCCCTGGCATCCGGACACCGCCCCCAACCCTCGGGCAACATACGGACGAGATATTGGGGGAGGTACTCGAGTATGGCAAGGACGATATTGCTCGGTTGAAGAAAGATGGAGTGGTAGCATAGATTATATCATAAAGTAGCTCTGTTCGGCCCACTTCGCCAGTGGATTGCTCTATACTGGTTTTAGAGCCGGTGGTCCGGAAGGTCACGCATCGGCAGGTATGATCCCTACATGGTTAGTTTTCGTGCGACTACCGGCTAGTCCGCGCTGGGGAGTCCCGGATATCATAGAGAAATAGATAGAAGATAAATCATGGATTCAGCCATGCATACTGGACAGTGTGCCGCTGGCAGCTACACAATCAAGGAGCATTATTGCTTTCGACGATGAGAGGCGGTTCTGTCAAGGGCGCGGGGGATGGATTCCTCATGATCACGTGATGGTATATAAATCTGGGTCCGTTCATGATGACTTCTCTTGTCGCACTCCGATAACTGTGGGGATTCAGGTGCAGTGTTTTGAGCAAGTCCACTAAAGCGACTGAGCGACTGTGCACATCGACCCGGCTTGGGGATATGTCACCGCACAATGGAGCTCCTTCCTCCCAGGCGTCTATAGAAACAGCGCCTTCATCAGCCCACGGAACACTCCATACCACTACCACCACATCTGGCCCATCCCCTTCGGATTCCTCGCGCAGCACCAGCATTGGGTCCTCTCTGGGACAGCCTCCCTCCTTACCCGGACGGCCGCCGAGCGTATCCTCGAAGAGGGTTGAGATCCCCCGGCTCTCTGCAGCTACTACCGAGTTACTGGCGCGGGTTACCGGGAATCTCAAAGGACCGCAGCAGAGGAATGATAATGATAAATTTGTTACATGGAATCCATCAACAGTCACTCGGACTTTCGAAAACCAGAATAGCAACTCAACAATGGGAAAAATGAGGGCCTCTTCTACAATTATTGAATTGCCTACGGCGCCGTTCGTGTATTCAAACAATGTGGCGCCACCTGCGGTTCCTCAGGTCGCCTATCCAGCGCCTCAAGGAAATACAGGAGACACAGTAAAGCCTACAATTCTACCCAACCTCGCTCCAAAACCACCCAGTACAGCGCCAATTGACGCAGCACCAAGACATCCGGGGTCTCCAGTCCCGGTCAATGTCGACCCAAAACCAACAACTTCAACACCCGTCGATGCAGTACTACGGCAGTCGGCGTCTCCAAATCCAGCCAATATCGCTCCAAAACAGAGCACGACACCAGTCGGTGAAATTTCAGCGCTGACCCCATTGGCTGCGTCCATACCATCAGAATCCACAGCTGCAATCAAAATTGCCCCTAAACCAACTGGGACATTGTCAGATGGTGCAGCACCAGTATCAACGCCCTTGCCTACATCACAACAGCCACAGCCAGCAGCCAAGCCCAAGAGATCGCAAACAGCAGCTGGCTCGCGCCAGCGAAAAGGTGCGGCAAATGGTAACAAGCGCGGCAAGAAGCGCAGGCGCAATAATGACAGTGACGGCGAAGATATCATAAGGGCTGGTGACTCCAGTAGCGACGAATCAGATGTGGCACCAATAGCGACGCAAACGAAGTCCGGTCGCTTGGTCAATCGGCCTTCGTTATATGTACCTGCACCGTCGACGCCTGCGGTAGCCAAGGAGATTAGTACCTCTGTGGACGCATCAGATAATGCAGCCGCCGCACGAAAACGTAAACGTATCCACCGTCGAGGGAAAGATGCGATCATCACTTGCTTGCATTGTCAGAGGGGACATAGCCCGTTGAGCAATTCGATCGTATTTTGTGACGAGTGCAATGCTGCATGGCATCAGTTGTGTCACGACCCGCCTATTGGCGCAGACGTTGTTGCGGTCAAGGAGAAGGAATGGTTCTGCCGAGAATGCCGGCCTGTACAAATTTCTATCATTCAGCCAACGGTCGTGCGAAGCAATCCTGACCTTACATCTGGGCCATTAGTCCCCAACTATCCTCCGCTATCGATCCCCAAAAGCGAGGTTGGTGCAGCGGAATTTTCGGCTGATGAGCGACGGGGCTTTCTGTCGGGTCTTTCGCACGCCACCCTCGTCGAGCTCCTGATGACTATCTCGGACAACAATCCGATATTGCCAATGTTTCCTGAGAATATGAGGGACCTTCAGTCTTCAAAGTTCGCCTTTCGTCTGCCGATCTCCGATGTCTCGACTCCGTCGACATCCGTGTCGGGTAACGTTTCGACCAGCAATGATACGAGGGATTCCACGTCTGCATCTACTGAAGTTAACAAACCAAATGAGGATTCTGCACCCGAAGTTACAGCATCATCTACTCGAAGAAGATACGAGGAGGTCTCTGATGACGACTCGGAATATGAGTTTCAAGAGCACCGGCTGTATCCACGCGCTGGGAACGGGTTCCAGCTATCGCTTAATGTAGATGACATGGATATCATGCGCGAGGACCCTGCTTGTCCTACCTTCAGCTATTCGCTACACGGGCCTGCGCAGGTACGCGCTCAGCTGAACGAAGGCGTTCCCGTGTGGGGCACATGACAGCAGCGTCCAAGCCTCCCTTATCCTTATATTCATCTCCTTCTGAGTCCACGTTCGACACTGAGCACTTGACATCATAGATTCTTTAGACCGTCTTCATCACTTACGTGGTCTAGCGAACTATAGATCTCATATTATAGAAGCATGTGAAGCGTTGGTTTGGCAATACAATACACTATCTGCTGTGCAACCGTCAATACGCCGAAGATGACGCCTCCCCACAACCCGTCGCTACGCAAAGCAAAACGCAGATTTCGGACACAATGAGCATGGAGAAGCCTTGAGTTGACCACCAACTACGAGCTCCCTGCAAGCCTTCGTTGGCGGGTCCCAGACTATGCCTGCAACACCATGTCGCGGCTTCGACACGTTACAACCGGTGTCGTCCACGTCATAGAACAGCAAGATATCTGCACGACTTCCCGGATTCAAAGAAAGGCTAGTCTGCGGTGGCGATAGTCCGATTGCTGCACGAGCTCTGGTTGACACGCATTGATACAATAACTCGGCATTTGCCTTAGTGCCAGCTTGATAGATGCCCACTCCCAGACACGCCAATGACAGGGGGTCTTCAGAGCCCCAGGGCGTGAATGCGTTACCCACATTGTTGATTCCAATCACTGTGTCCAGACCATGTTTGTTTGTCATCTCCAAAACCTGCAATGTACCCCGTGGTCGATCATGGCTCTTCGAGCATGGTGGAGAGGCCATATACATGTCGCTCGTGGGTAGCCCAACAAAGCTAATTGGAAGGTCATTGTCTCGGATCTCTTGTGCAAGAAGCCTCCATTCTTCATCGCCGAACAGCGTCAGTCGCGTGCAGTGCCCCAGCATGATCCGCTTATCCGTTGACTGCGATGTCCACCCCTTCTCCTTCAGCGTGCGCAGAACAAACCATACCAGTGCTTCCTTGCCGGTATCGAGGTTATAGTCGAGATGGAAGTCGACATGCTTTCCGCACTCTAAGGCACGCTCGATCGCCCATGTAATATTTTGTTTTGAGGCATCAACCGACGACTCCACGTACGGGGTTGTCCCAATGACATCCACCTGCGGCAGCCGCACCGCTTCTTCCATGAGCTGACGGTTATCATCCCCGTGCTCGCCCGAAAATATTGGGTCCTGCGCAAAGGACACTATTTGCACTGCGCATGCCTCTTTCCACTCATCCTTGAGAGCGATTCCAGCTTCAAGGCAGGTTAAGTTTACAGTATGGTCCACCTCCACGAATGCCCTCATCGCCGTTACCCCTGCGGAGACAGAACCGGCAATCAGCCATTCCCCTCGTCTCAGGAGATCCTCCCGCGTAAATTGCTGCTTCGCTTGGGTGGTAAAGGATAGCGCTTCGGCGAAAGAGCCGGTGGAGGGAAGAAGATGTGCATATTCGGGGGAGTTGTGGATGAATGCTTTATCCAGATGGATGTGTGGGTGTGTTAGAGCTGGGAGGGCGAGTGGTGCGGTCTGCTCTAAATCAGCATTGGGGTGCGGGGTGATGTCTGTGATGATGCTGTGGGGAGAGCCGTGGGGGCGCGAGACGGCAATGTTCCAGGTTGCATCTTTGCCGGGGAGGCGGACATTCTGGATGAGTTTGACTGGTGTAAGAGCAGGCGGAGGCATTTTGGTATATTATAATATATTGTGTTAAATGTTGTGAGTGATAGAAAGTTGATTGTGGTGTTTCTGTTTAGCAGTGTTGGCTGTATCGCGGAACTCGCCGCACTTGTAGATATGTATTTCCGACCATGAGACACCCACCGGCTCTCAAGTCACAGTCGATGGCAATGTGAACATACTAGTATTACTACTACTATACCTGAACCTTTCAATCCCCAATTATTCAAATTGAGGTAGAGAGTATCGAGTCAAATAAATCATGGACATCTTCTGCACATTTTATCCAATTGACCACCAATTGATCTCATCAGTAGCCCCACATCGCAATCATCTGGCCGGAGCTTCTTCTCCTCACTCCAAGCTCCGACTGTCAGAATTCCTCTACGATATAGTATAAGTCCACAGTCAATCCTCATCCACAATCACACTCAGTAAGTTCCCCTCCCCTGCAAGTAATCATTCATCCACCCCCTATCTAAGCGCCGACACGTACCAACCAACCAATCACAGATCCCAGACCGTCACAGAAGCAGCCTCCGCAAAACACCACTCACCACCACAACCACAACAACCACTAATATACACAACATACACCACCCCAAACCATGCCCCCAAGCACACCTACCCTCTCAAACCAACATCCCTAACACCCTACAACAACAATGACCACCTCAACAACTCCCAAACTCATCCATACTACCCCCCTCCAACCCCCCACCACCACCACCAACAACAACAACAACCCACCATTAACCATCGACCTCCTCCTCACAACCCTCACCCGCACCATCCTCCACCCCATCCCATCCTACATCCTCCTCCTCTGTCTTCGTGCCCAAGCAACCCCGTACACCTCCCCACCCTTCCTCATCGCCATCGCCTACGCCGCCCTCCTCACCCTCATCTACATCCTCGCTACAATAAACCAGCAACTAGCCTACGGAGGAGCTCCGCGCAATGTCGATCTCTCGAATGAAGTAGTAGTCGTGACGGGCGGTGCAAGCGGGTTGGGATTACTGATTGCGAGGATATATGCGCTCAGGGGAGCCACGGTGGCGGTTTTAGATATTCGCGGCATATCGGATGAGGAGGTTGAGGAGATGGGGTTGGGGGCAAGTTATGTTTGTGATGTTTCGCATAGGGGGGTGCTGGAGGGGGTTGTGGAGAGGGTAAGGAGGGAGGTATGTTTTTTCTCTTTTACTCTATTTCCTACATCCTGTATACATACAAGGGGGAACAAAGGATATCGATGTATTGATGATGCTGATGATGATGGCTAACTAACTACTTTATCGGATAGTTGGGTACTCCTACCATATTGATCCATTGCGCAGCTGCAAGAATCAACGGTCTGCCCCTGCAACAGCTCTCTCCCGAGGCTTTCCAGAAAACCATCTCCACCAATTTACTCGCTGCCGTTCATGCCTATCAGGTATTTTTGCCTTATATGCTGACGGCTCCGGACGGCGGCACCATCGTTACGGTAAGTTCGGTGCTCGGGCAGCTATGTGCGGCTGGCTTGGCGGATTACTCGGCTAGTAAGGCTGGGTTGAGCGCTTTGCATCGCTCGCTTGAGGCCGAACTTCGCCAATCCGGGGACGATGCGAAAGTGAAGATGGTCTTAGTGGAGCCGGGCCAGATCTCAACACCGCTCTTTGAATCCGTCCAGACGCCCAACCGGTTCTTTGCGCCCGTTCTTGAGCCAGTCCAGGTCGCGCAGGCTATTGTCTCGGCTGTCGACAGCGGCAGGGGTGGCGTGATAAGGTTGCCCGCGTTTGCCATGCTGGTGAACTGGTATGCGGTGTTGCCGGCGAGCGTGCAGCGGTTGGCGCGGTACCTGAGCGGGATTGACGGCGCAGTTGCACAAGCGTCGTCCAAAGCCGGCAGGGCTGATTCGTCCAGCCAGCAATTGCAGACTGAGTTGGATCACGTGAAAGAGGACTGACTGACGACGAAGCTGAACAACAGCTGCAATAAGATATACCCCAACTGTATCATGTCCATGCAATGTATATATATATACTTGAGACACAATTTACTCGGTCTCTGAGAGCAGCCTTTCCGCACGATCCAGATGGACGTTCCAGGCAGAGCATTTATTGCTCCTTGGCCAGGATCATCTTCTCGCGCTCGCTCTGTCTCTTGGGCAGGTTCTCCTTCTTGGTGTGCTTGCGCACGTTCTCCTCGCGTCTCTTGATCGCCATGAGCTCCTCGCGCTTGATCTCGCGGGCCTTCTTGATAGGCTTCGGCACGTGACGCTGGCGTCGGATTCTGCGAATTTCCGGCATATGCGAGTATCTCTGGATCAAGGCCTGGTCGTACTCGAGCTTGGCCCGTTGACGAGCGCTCTTAACTCCGCTACGGTCGGATGCGTTCGCGCGCCAAAGGCGGATATTGCCATCATCGGATCCGGACAAGACGTACTTGTTGTCGGGAGTGAACTTGGCGGAGAAGACACTGGAAAACAAAGTCAGCATTTATGCCTTGTTGGAGAAGGGAAGTGAATGTAGATACATACCGTTGCATACGCTGGGTGTGGTAGATGTCGCGAGAGTGACCCGTGGATCTGTTCCACAGGCGGATCGTGCGATCGTAAGAGGCAGTGACAAGTTCCTGGCCAGTAGGACTGAAATCCACATCCATCACAGCGGCGACGTGATCCTTGAGCACGTTCAATGCGCGATCCATCTTGCGCATGTCGAACATGTAGACATTATGGTCTTCGTTGGCAACGGCAAAGTTGAACGCTTCCATCGGATTCCACGAAATCGCATTCGACGCCAGGCGGAGAACCATTTTATGGAGGGGCGACGACGTCCGGAGGTCGTACATGATAATCGAGCGGTCAATGCCGGTCGAACCAAGGATGGACGTCTCAGTCTGGTTGAAAGCGATAGAGGTGATGGTATCCACGTTAGTGGGCCAGTGAAGGGTCTGGGACGGCGTAGAGGAAGGACGGGAGAGATCGTAGATAGAAATCTGAGAGGAGGATGCGGCGAAGTAGGGCAGGTTCCGATGGTGCGTGATGCAGGTGAAAGCGCCCTGACCCAGGTAGGTTGCTAGCGGTGGTGTTTCGGGTGCCGAGTTGTACGGGTCGAAAAGCTTGACGGTCTTGTCGCTCGCACAAGAAAGCAATTTCCGATCAGGGGTCCAACAGACACCCTTGACGATGTTGTCGTGTGCCTGGGTGTTCCAAACCTCTCCCTGGGTGGTCAAATCCCACACCTTGACCACGCCATCACCACTACCACTGGCAAACCGTTCCAAAGAGCCTGGATCCTTGGCCATAGTATACACACCGTCCACATGGCCGTCGCCCATCTGGCCCAGGAAGGGCGCAGCGAACAGGCGCTCTAGCTTGGTAGCATTGAGAGCACGGGTGTATTCACGAGCCCGCTCGAATGGATGCTGCGCCGGGTCGAGGTTTCGGGGCTGTCGAACAACAGCGGTTCCCGGAGCCTGTTGCGAGGAAGTAGGACGAGAGAGAGCTTTGATTTTCTGTGAAATCTATTAGTATCTATCCGGAAGATAGTAAAGCACTTTGAATCATCTTACCATGGCGTCCGGTGGGTTTTCTCTGCAAAGGAAGCTGGAGGGAAGAAAACTAAAACTATACCGGACCTAAAATTTCCAGGCGCTTTTTTCTACTGGGCGGGTACCGCCGATTCTGGTTGGCTCGCCAAGCCGCGGGCGGTGAGGGCGGCAGCTGCAGCTCCAACCGCCAGTGACGATAGCCAAACCTGTAAGCTTCCTGTCCTACCATCATCCTCTATACCTCATCATCTCATCTCTCATCGTGTTTAGAGCCTCCCCGCTCTGTGCGTTACCTGTCACTCCGTTGGCAGACTTATAATTACCCGCAATCCCTCCAGTTTTCCTCCGCCGCCTCTCACAGTCCCGATCTAGTCATGGCACCCTCTTCGACGACCGCTGGGCGGATAGACGAAGCCCGGGGTCTCGTGAAGAGCGACCCTTCCAAGGCTGAGAGCATTCTCAAGGAAATCCTTGCCCAAGGCACCGGCTCGTCTGAGGCTTCATCGCGCGATTATGAGAATGCCCTGGTGTTGCTGGGAGAGCTCTACCGGGACCAGAAGAAACCTAACGAGATTGCCGAACTCATCAAGACCAGCCGCGATTCTTTCTCTTCATTTGCCAAGGCAAAGACAGCTAAACTGGGTATGTTGGATTGACAGAGTTAATGTATCACTTCCAGGGTTACTGACCACCCGTCCTCTGATAGTCCGCCAGCTGTTGGACCTGTTCAGCGAGATCCCGAACACACTCGATATCCAAGTCTCCGTCATCCAATCATGCATTGAATGGGCCATCGCAGAGCGGAGGTCCTTCCTTCGCCAGAACCTCCAGACTCGCCTTGTAGCCATCTACATGCAGAAACAAACCTACTACGATGCGCTCACCCTCATCAACTCCCTCCTCCGCGAGCTCAAGCGCCTGGATGACAAGCTCATGCTGGTTGAGGTGCAGCTGCTGGAGTCGCGGGTGTATCATGCATTGGGCAACCAGGCCAAGGCACGTGCTGCTTTGACGGCAGCCCGGACATCGGCCGCCTCCGTCTACACGCCGCCGAACCTGCAGGCCGGTCTCGATATGCAGAGTGGTATGCTACACGCCGAGGACAAGGATTTTAACACGTCATTCTCCTATTTCATCGAGGCTCTGGAAGGGTACAGCTCCCTTGATGAGGGAGAGAAGGCCACCGCGGCCCTCCAATATATGCTGCTATGCAAGATCATGTTGAACCTGGTGGACGATGTGACGAATTTGCTGGGATCGAAGCAGGCTCAAAAGTATGCTAGCCCGCGACTTGAGGCCATGAAGGCTGTGGCTCGTGCACATGCCAACCGGTCCCTGGAGGAGTACGAGAAGGCCCTCTCGGACTACCGGTTCGAGCTGGGCAGTGATACATTCATCCGCAACCACCTCCGCAGACTGTACGATGCCATGTTGGAGCAGAACCTGATTAAGGTTATTGAGCCATTCAGCCGAGTCGAGCTGGACCACATCGCCAAGATGGTTGGGCTGGACACGCAGCAGGTGGAGCGGAAGCTCTCCCAGATGATCCTGGACAAGGTGATTATCGGCGTACTCGATCAGGGGGCTGGATGCCTGATTGTCTACGACGAGACGGAGCGGGACCAGGCGTACGATGCTGCGTTGGACACGATCGAGAAGCTGAGCAATGTGGTGGAAGAGTTGTACACTAATCAAGCATCGCTGCTGGAGTAATAAAAGGCAAGTGATGCAGGGGTTATTGAGTTAATGGCTTGGAAATGAAACAGCATTACTACAAATGAATATATGAGAAATAGTGGTTCTTCTATAAGAAATGATAAAAGCAGAGTAGTTTAGATGTAGCAGGACAGTGTAGATGTGAGATGAACGTGGTTGGCCCGGTCCGTCCCAAAGAGGAATAGCGTGGCCGCGGCAAAAGAATCGCGAAGAGGCAGGCAAAGCAAGTGACTTGCTTCTGTTCGTCCGCCCAGCACTACACGCCCATCTCTCCGGCCCTGCGCGGTCTGTCTCATCGCCCCAAGGATCTCCATCCTCCAATTCGCGGATCTTCCCTTGCGGCCTCACCGTCTCATCACGGACCAACCATGAATGCCCCGATCCCACCCAACTACGGCCGTGGGTTCCCCCCACAAGCCGCCCAACGCTCCCCTGCCACGCCTCGTCGCGGTCCTCCAGGTCCTGGTGAGCCTCCACTCTTTAACCCAATCAAACCCCCGGCGGAACTTTTCCTTCTAACTCCTTCTCCCCTCGTATAGCTGCTGCGATGCCTGTTCCCATGCCTCAGCACGCCGTTCCGCCCCAATATATCCCTCCCCAGCGCAACATGCAGCCTCCCAATGACGCCGCCCTGCGTCGCAGCCGCAAACCCACCGACAAGAACATCCCCGACGGCATTGAGGAAGTAATCATCGGCGAAGGCGTGCAGCAGTACAAGAGCCTTCGAGATCTGGAGAAGCGCCTCGATGCAGCCATTGTCCGTAAGCGCCTGGATATCCAAGACTCCATCAGCAAGACTGTCAAGAAGTACCGCACGATGCGCATTTGGATCTCGAACACCGTCGAAAACCAACCCTGGCAGACTGCCAACGGTGCCGCCCCCGGAAGCAACCCCGGCTCCGGACGGTACAAGGTGCGCATCGAGGGTCGTCTTCTGGACGACGACACCGACCCGACCGCCCCGGAGGACAGTGATGATGAAGCTACCGAGCAGACGGACAACGGCGACGCAATGGAGCAAGATGGACCCAACGCCACTGCCACTACCAAGAAGTCGTCTAATAAGCGCTCCAAGCAGCGTTTCTCGCACTTTTTCAAATCCATCACCGTCGACTTCGATAAATCCTCCACCGCCAGTCCGGAGGAAGTCAAGCCAATCACCTGGACCAAGCCGCAATTACCCCCTAACACTGTCACTCTACCACCCACCGCGGACTTCGACTCGATGCAGTTCACCCGTGCGTCACAGGAGAACCTGAACGTGACATTCAGTCTTGTGCGCGACGAGACGCCGGAACGGTACAAGCTAAGCAAAGAGCTAGCAGAAGTACTAGACGTGGAGGAAGAAACACGAAGCGGCATCGTTCTCGGCATCTGGGACTACATCCGCGCCATGGGCCTACAAGAAGATGAAGAGAAGCGACTCGTCCGCTGTGACCATCGTCTACGATCGGTACCTCCTCTTCCCATCCCCGTATAGACCAAAACTAACCCAACTATCACACAGATCTTCGGCCGCGACCAAATGTTCTTCCCCCAAATTCCCGAAAGCATCGGCCCACACACCAGCCCCATCGACCCCATTCACCTCCCCTACACCATCCGTGTCGACGAAGACTACCACAAGGACCCGACCCCCACCGTCTACGACATCCAAGTCGCCCTGGAAGACCCTCTCCGCTCTAAGATGCTCGCCCTCACCCAGAACCCGCAATACACGGCCTCGATGCGCCAGATCGCCACGCTAGACGACCAGGTCGCCCTCATCGTGCAAGCCCTGACGCACTCCCGCGCCCGTCACTCCTTCTACACGGCTCTCAGCAAAGATCCCGCTACTTTCGTCCGCCGCTGGATCAACTCCCAGCGCAGAGACCTGGAGACTATTCTCGGTGAGGCGACGCGTGGTGGCGGCGAAGATGCTAGTGGGCCTGAGTTCCGTCGCGGTGGTGCGGATGGCGTTTGGGATACTACTGTAGCGAGGGAAGCGGTGCGGTATATGCTTGCTAAGCCGGAGGCGACGATGGGGAGGTGATTTCTTCACTACTAGTCACTAGATAGGATTGCTCGGTTGGTGGTGGTGTGGTATTAAACTTAGTGAAGTGACTGGCTTATATGTGGTGTATTATGTTCCTGTTCTTGAATTGTGGTGGTCAGCGAAGAAAATAACCTACGAACGATACTAGTTTAGTTAGTCGGTTAAGTTGGGCATATGTTTGATGGGGGCGCTCTCGTGGTGTTTTGACTTGGTTGGTTTTGATTTCGGGATGGTTGTTTCTTTTCATTTTCTAGTTCCCTTGTCATCAATAATGTATTGCTTTGAGTGAAATACAGACCTTATTACTCCGTAGTATCTGTGTTATTTTTCTAGTAACATATCGCCATGAATAAGTGCCACTGCTACTAATTAGTAGTGAGTCATGTGAGACCATATGTCGTACTATGTATGAGTGTATGTAAAATTGAATGCCGTTTCTCGTTTCTTTATATTTCTGTTACTGTACTGAGATCTAAGCAGGATAGCAACTGCGCAAGGAAATGAAACAAAACAGAATAAAATGAGCAAACCCATTCTCCTATCCAGATCAACTCCTTATCGAAAGACATGAATGCATGATTTCGAATCAACTAGCTTTCCCATGACATAACATCGCGTTATATAAAGATATATTTCCTGATGTTTGGAAGCCTGTCCCGCTGACCTATCTGGTCGGCTGTGGTAGGGTGGAGGGGGGATAAATTTCACGTCAACCAGCTGTGAGACATGTCCTCGCGAGCTATGAGGCTGTCCATTGCAGGGCTGATGGTATGGCGAGGGATGTTGTTCGTCTTTGGTTTGTTGCTGCTGCTGCTTCATTGAAGCAGGTCGTGAGAACTAGGTAACAGAAGCAAACTAGGATGACAACTGGACCTTCCTCTTCCTCAATTCCTCGGCCAGCCCCGAGTCAACAGCCGAGGAGACCTTCTCCTCAGTAACTCCGTCGAGGAAAGGGCTACCCTCCTCTTGTTCCAGCTTGGAGGCTGCTTCCAAGACGACCTTCTGCGTGATATCCTCCTTCAGAAGGTTGATTTGTTCCTCCTTCGAGGGCTTACCGGCCGGGCCGGACTTCTCAGCGGGCCCACGGAACCGCTTCAGGACGGTCTCGACCATCTTCGAGAACCAGAAGTAGTTCAAGAAGTTGAGGACCACGTTCGAGATCACGTAAGTCAGGACCAGCCAGGTGGGGACGCCGCCGGAGGTGAAGGAGGCGTACTTAGCCATCTCACTGCCGCTGCCTCCGCGGACCTGGAAGACTTGAGAGGTAATATCAACGGGTTCGAGGGGAGTGGCAACTGCAGTCGCATCCCAGGTCTGTTTCAAGGCGTACCACATGTCCCGGTAGACGGCGACGGACTGGTAGGTGCCCCAGAGGAGACGACAGGTGAAGAAGGTAAATAGAAGCATCATGCCATTGTACCACTGGAGCTTGCTGCCGGTCATGTTGACCTTGTCCAGGAACCAGTGAATATTGAGAAAGGGGCTGGAGAGCTCATAGAGGATGAAGACGGGGGAGTAGAAGTTCACGAAGGGTCTCTGTGATGGTAGCACGAATCAAATGATTAGTCTCTCAACACTCGTTCAAGCTGAAATAGGTCAAAACTCACGAATCCGAAACTAAACACCCACAGGGCGCTAATGCCATGGAAAAGCATTCCGATCCCAAAGAGCTTAACGTAGATAGTGCTGACGATCAGATCGTAGACAAAGTATCCGGCAGCGAAGGCGGACACCAGTCCACAGGCTCCAGTGTATCCATAGATACGTTCAGAAGCATTCATAGAAGCCCGGTCTTCATCGGCAAACATGACCCAGAGGGCCATGCCATTAATAAAGGTGCTCTGCACCAGCGAGACGACATGAACATCCCAGTTGAGCTTGGTCCGGGGATTGAGTTTCGGGTAGTGACGGGGAAACAGCACCGGAGAAAGAACGGGGGACAAGATGAAGTGGATAAAGAGGTAGCCGACAAAAGCAATAATGACCTCGTGAGCATGCTCCGTCAGAGCAGGAACGTTATAATGAAGCGCCCATGGCTCGACGAAATCCCGCAGCCATGCTGGCGGGGGTGGAAAAGGATCCAACATGCCGGTTGACCGCTCCTCCGACCAAGCGGAGAGAAGATAGGATGAGAGAACCGGAAGATTATTCACTCTTGCAGAAGGGAGATAGGGGAGCGAGAGAGCAAGACGGAGGAGGGAGCAGCAGGAGGGCGGAGACTAGTGAGGTTAGTTGGTCTAGAAACCAGCCATGGTGGAGACCGGAGACGTTGGAGGGTTTACCGACCGAGAGGAGAGGAGTAGGAAATGAGGACTGGCCAGGGGCAGCACCGAGGATCTATTTATCTCTCGCCGTCGGGCCAGCCAAGGATGGCAACCAATGCAGGCATGCATGCATCCAGGATGAAGCGAGTAGCGACAGTTGATGCAGCAAGGACCGAGGAGCCAACGGCTTTAAACAACAAAAGCGCCGTGAGAGTAAATCCGTTGGGGAATCGGGGCTGACTCAGCGGCGGTGTATGACCGTTGGCCATGTGACTCGTTGCTTCTTTGATCTTCATTCATCTACAGGCACTTACGAACATCTACAGAAGGAATTTACTTATTTTTTTCCTCGAATCAGCACATCAAGTTCATCATTAACTTCCCTCGCTGAGTAAAAACATAGGTACATCATGCATAAACAGTCGTAAGAAACATAGGAAAGTACAAAAGAAAGGACCCCGTATCCAACCCTTTTCGGATCCATGACCCAAACCAAGGATCCTCCTATACACACAGCACTCAGCTCAGCCAAATGCTCGGATAATTTGTTTCAGAGCAGGGCTTCGATATCACACTGCTTGCCCTCATCCCTTCATTATCAGGGTCATGCAGCAGAGCCGAGAAAGTCCTCGTGCTCGTAGAACTTCATGCCGCAGCACTCGTGACCTCGGGCCCAATACCGCTATCGCTGTGCTGTCCGTAGACCACCATTTTCGAGGCCTCCTCATCCAGTTCCGACTCCTCCTCGTCCGGCTCACCTGCCTTGGGCGTCTGAGCGTCCTCCTCCGCATCGGACTCCTCCCGTTCATCCGCAACCGAACGCAGCCCTGTGGAGCTAGCGGCACTTACCCGCCGATCGGCGGAGACATGGCTGCTGGTACCATAGATCATGCTGTCCGCGTATGTTCCGGTGTAGCTGGTTCGTCGCTCTGTGCCTGCATCACTCTCTTCGCCATCCTCTTCCGGAAAGACCTCATTTTCTTTATTGGCAATAGAGCTTCGGCCTCCCCAAGATGCCTTGCGCTGGGAGACGTTGGACCTGACCGAATGGCTGCGCTTCAGACTGGCAAACCCACTGGTGCCACTCACCTGCCGGTCTCCTGCACCGCGGTTGCCTGTAACATTGCTCAGACTGAAGATACGTCGTTCCTTGCTGGTGGTAGAGGGTGTGACAGATCCAGCCTGCGACCCGTTCGGTGCTCGCTTTCGCAGCGCCAGCCCAACGCTACTGCCGAGGATGCTACGGGCATCTTTGGCCGTGCTGGCATTGCTGGCAACACTGGGCCCTCGGGCGCGAGATCCGCGCGCCTTCTTCATGCCATTGGGCCGGCTCAAGAGAACGCTGCGAGCGTGGTCGAGAACACCTTCCAGAATTCGTTTCTCTAGATGGTCCGCACGATCTTCCATTACTTGCATTTCTTCATGCCGGAGCTCGAGTGCCATTTCCAAGCCAGCAACTTCCTTGCTGAGCTTAGTGGTTTGCTTGGCAAGGTCATCCTTCTCGGATTTCAAGCTCTGAATGATATGCAACAGAGAATCTTTCTCCTCCTTAAGGGTCAAGATTTCTGCCTCCACCTGCTCGCGCTGGGCGTTGCGCCTCTCCAATGCAATCGCTGCTTCTTCGGCCTCCTTACGTCTTCGCTCGTTATCTTCAGCCACCATGGCGGTCTGGGCGGCAAACATCTCATTCATCCGGCGGGACGTGTCCATGATATCTTTGTGCATCTCGTCCAACTTCATCATCTGCGTAACTGACTGATCATTATTGGTGGCATGGTCAATGAGAACATCAAGCTTATCATGCACCGGTCCAGTAGAGCTCGTGGCATGGTCCAGAAGCTCGCTCAATTTCTCATAGACCTGGCCATTAGTACTCGTAGTATGGGTCAGAAGTTCATCAAGCTTCTGATGTACTTGATCATTCGTAACGCGTTCGACAAGAGTATTCAGCGTCTCTTGGACTTGACTGCTTTTAGCACGATCAAGGAGGTCATTGAGCTTTTCCTGAACCTGAGTATCGTCATATTTCTCGGGCTCAGGCGGCGGCAAAGCGAGTAAAGGAGTAATCGCAGAGGGGATCGTAGAAAGGTCCATCTTGAGGTCCTGCGCCGATTTCTGGGAGTGATCGTAGTGTTGTCCGACGATGGAAAGGATCTCTTGAATAGACTCCAGCACCTGAGGATGGAACTCGTGTAGCTTGCTTTCGACACGATCAGTTGCAGCAGCTGCACGCTCGAGATCCGAACGAGCCTGCTCCTGTTGGGTCTTGACCTCGTTGTGCATCTCTTCCATCTTATTGTAGGATACATCGACCTTCTCAAAGAAGGTTTGCGCATCCGTGCACATACGCTCACAAGCCTCGTTAACGCTGTTGCCCATGGACCCAATGACAAGCCTGATGTCTTCCGCCAGAGCTTTGGTATCGGTAACAGCCTCAAGATGCGCGTTATCACGTTCCGCGCTTTCGGAAAACTTAGAGTCCATGGCAGTTTGGATAGATGACTGGACCTCGTCGTACTTGGCCACGATTTCACCGAGTTTCTCGTCAATCTTGGAGCCCAGTTCGACTATGATGGCGGCTCGGGTCTCGTCATGCTTGACCATTGCGGCAGCATCGCGCTCTTCCTTCTCTAGTTTTGTTGCATCTTGTTCGCCCCGGGCGCGCTCAAATTCGCGGTTGATTAGCTCGGTGAGCTCATTGACATTCTCAACCGTTGTAAAGCTCTCTGCAGACGCTGCCAGGCCTTCAAGTAGCTGCTTGAGCTCACTGAGCCCCTCATTGCTACCATCCAACTTGCTCTTCAGTTCGTCTCCAAGACCCTCCACGACAGCCCTAGCCTCCTCGATCTTTTCTGCAAGACCAGCGTGCTCAACCTTTCGAGCATCGAAGGCTTGCCCCGTCATCTCGTTATCGGCATCGACCTTCTCGCGGAACTCGGTAACAAGTGCAGTAAGATCTTGGATGTCGGTTTTAGTCGGCAACGTCTCGATGTCCGGAAGCTTGAGCTCTTCGACCTGCGTCTTTACATCGAAGATCATGGCTTCCACAGTCTGCAGATCTGCCTTGACCAGCTTTTCGGCATCATTCTCTTCCTCCGTTCCCTTGCCCTTCAACTCATCAAGGGCGATCCACATGTCCTTCATCAGGGTCTCCAAAGTACCAATCTCGGACTTGGTGGGGCCATCCGTTTCGAACCGAGTGCGTAGTTCAGACATGGCTTCTTTGGTTTCCTTGACGATGCCTTCGAGATTTGAAAGCTGCTCTGCCCTTGCAATCTCGTCAGGGGCAGGGAATGTCATCTCATCAAGCTGTGCCTTTGTGTTGCGCAATAGGGTTTCGATGGCATCGGTATCCTCCTTCTTAGCTGTCGCCTCATCTGCGGGCTGATCACGAGCAACGATGCCTGTTACCGAGCTCTGAAGTTCGTGTAGTCCAAGGAGGACTTCATCGAGGTGCTCTTTCTTCAGCATGTCTTCAGGAGCCTCTGCAGCCCGGGGCACAGACTCAATTGCTTCGACTTTATCCTGAAGTTGAGTGATAAGGGCTTTGAGACCTTCGATGTCATTGGTGTTGGTAGAATCAGCAGGGGGAGTGTCACTCGCAAGCATCAGTTCACCTCCACGAGTCGTTTCGACTTCTTCGCTCTCTTTCTGAGCTTGCCTCAGCATCTCCACATCTGCCTTCAGACTGCCAATTCCTGACTTCAGCTCATCCAGGAGCTCAGAATAGTCGAACTCAATGTTCTTCTCCATGAGTTTTGCGAGGTCTTCCCGAATGGTGCCAACGCCATCGTTCAAGGCCTCGATCACTTCACCATTAGTGAAGTTGTCGCTTTCGCCAGCCTCTCTGGGCTGAGTTTGCTCCCCCTTGAAGGTGTCGAATCTTTCTTGCAGCGCAGCAATAATCTCATCCTTATCGGTCTTGGGTTCCGCAGGTTCCGCACGGACCAGGGTCATGCTCATAGAATGACGGAGTTCCTCGAATTCTTGCTTGATGATATTCGTAATGTCGTCAACACCGGTAGGCTTGTGCTGCTCTGAGATTTCGCGGATTGCTCCAAGGATTGCATCACCGTCTATTCCCTTGTGTTGCTCGGACAGATCGCGCACGGCAGCAAGCATATCATCATTGTTGGCCGCCTTGTGTTGCTCCGACATTTCACGAATTGCCGCAAGAATATCCTCATTGTTCATGTTGTTCTGCTTTTCAGAGAGTTCATGAATTGCCGCGAGAATCTCCTCGCTGTTCGTACTGTTTTGCTTCTCGGAGATTTCACGGATGGCAGCAAGAATCTCCTCGCTGTTCGTCTTTTCCTGCTTCTCGGAGATTTCACGAATGGCAGTAAGAACCTCATCGCTCGGCGTGCTGGATTTCTGTTCGAACGCTGCTTCAATCGCGGCAAGGATTGTATCGTTGCTCGAATTCCTGTGCTCTTCCAACTGTTCACGAAGAGCTGCAAGGATATCGTCTCCAGGCGTACCCGTGTGCTTCTCCGACAGCTCGCGAATAGCTGCAAGAACATCATCGCTCTTGGGACTCTTATGCTGCTCGGAGATGTCGCGAATGGCGTCCAAGATTTCGTCCTTTTCGCTCGTTACGTTGTTACGAATCAGCAAGGAGCTCATGGTCTGGCGTAGATGCTCGAATTCCTTCTCCATGGCGTCGAGAAGTTCTGGGGTATCCGGGTTGCCGCGAGGCGCATTAGACATGGCAGTCTCAGTGATTGTCTTCTCCATGTCAGCCTGCAACAGGCGGAACCCTTCCTTGACAGTGTCCATGATCTCATGCTTCCCGGAAGCTTCAGCTGCAGTTGAGGCGTAGCCTTCCACTTCCTGTCGCACGACAGCAATGCCATCTTTGATGGCGTTCAGCAGCTGCTCCGAGCTCTCGTCGTTGGCAGAGAAATACTGGCCCATTTCCCCCTTTATGCCATCCAGCTGCTCCTGAACACGTTCCAGCATCTGTTCCCCGACGCTTTGGTTCGCCTCATTGGCCTCTTGCAGACCAGCCGCGATAGCCTCCATAAGATCATCCCTGTTAAGCTCGATCTCTCTCGTGATAGAGTTTTGGCTCTCCATGCCTTCTGCAATGGCATGGAGGATATCGTCGCGGGAAACAGTAGGTTGAACATTGGTGCTGACTACCGACTGCTGTGCAACAAATGCTTCATTTATTACACTAGCAACGTCGTCCTTTGTGATGTGGGGGTGCTCAATTGCTTTGGTGGCTCCAAAGTGAGCTTCTAGCCCTTCCGAAAGAGCGCTCAGGATTTCATCACGGCCAAGGCCAGAGTCCAGCGTCTCTCGTGTGAGTGCACTCTGCGACGTAACGGAGTGAGTGACGGCTTCTAGGATCTCGTCGCGCATGCCATCAAGGTGTTCGCGCTCCACGCCCCGAGGTACAGGAGGCTCGAAATTGGCAAGGCATTCGTGAATTGTCTGTACAATCTCCTCTTTTGTGATGCTGGGTGGTGGCGCGAAACTCTGCATTCCAGCCTGAACAGCCGCCAGGACTTGGTCGTACGTAACGGCATCTTCATGCTGCGGCTGATACTCTTTAAGCCCTTCTGACAAGCATTCCAGGATTTCGTCTCGTTCCAGTCCGAAATTCTGCAACTCGATCTCAGGCTTATATGTCTCCCAGGCTTCCCGAACGGTCTCCAGGATCTCTTCCTTTTCCATAGTGACACCGTGCGGCTCGGCACGGAACTGAGACAGGTCAAGCTCATCCAGAGCCCTCTTGACGATAGAGTACAGTTGATTGCCATCCATGGCGGCTCTGAATTCCGAGATGGACGATGAATGATGTCGACTCTCATCCATAATCGAGGCAAGTTGATCTCTGAGCTCTTGCAGACTGTCTTCGACGATACCAGCCAGCTCTTCATGGGTGGGCCGATCCGGCCTGTCTTCTATAGCGCGGGAAGACCCAACGCCTTCGATTTGTCGAGCCAGATTCCTCCCCATTCCGAGAACCTCTCCTCGTAGTTCCCGCACAAGGGCTTTGACTTCGTTCGTCATACCACCTCCTTCAATGACACTAGTCTTCACTCTTTTCATGATTGCTAGCATCTCGTCTGCCATTTCGGAATTGGCGGGCACCAGAGAGCGTTCCGTGGGGCGGATGTTGTGGGTTTCCATATCTGGCGAGTATGCATGTTCGTCGTCCAGCGACCTTGTTCCGGAACCGTCCGAGTCTCCCTGCGGAGGGACACTGTCGGCGCCGGTAAAAGCGTGAGAGCGTACCAAAGCCTTGTTTCCCGGGTCATCCTTCACGTGCTCGAGAATCTCTTCAAGCATCCGTGTGATCGTCTCGTCATTTGATACTTCGTGGGTTTCGGAGACGGGTCTGGCTTTTATCTCTTCGACCAATTCTATAAGCTTGTCTTGGCCTTCCTTCGTCCCCATTTCCCGGAGGACCTTTTCTAGTAAGGCGATGCTGGCGGAACCATCAGAAATAGGCGTAGGAGATCCACACAATTCGCGCTCCATTGCTGCGGCAAATGGATTAGGGCTTGACATTCGTGGTGCCGAATAGCTTTTCTTCGAGCTCGGAGAACTATCCGATTCCCTGTTGTTAATACCGTTTTCAGAACCCAGGAGAGTACTGAAGTCCCACCTTGTGGCAGCATCAGGATCAAGGAACTTTGCGGCTAGGCTGGACGACAAGTCACGGAGGCTCTTGCGAATATCCTCGTCTCGGGCATTCGTTGCAGCTTTGAGGCTGACCAGGTCTGTGGCGTTGTCTTTACTTCGTCGGCTTAGTTGAGCCATCTCGCGCTGAAGGTTACTCGCAATATCGGTGAGACTGAGTATCTGGGTAGATAACGATTCGAAGCTGTGGTTGTCAGGGCGCCTAGGCCCAATAAACGGGTCTGCATCGTTACTTTTTGGTTTCAATGGTTCGGCACTCTCAGGAGGAAGCTGCATATTCTGCAAAGCTAACATTGTCGCCGACGGAGGGGTGCTTTCGCCCAGAATTGGCCTCGAAAGGTAGCGGTTTGAAATCTGCAGGTTAGGCAGCTCTTGTTCATTGTCTTGCGAGTCTGTGGAGCCAGGAGCTTTCACTGGTGTTAACTCATGCTGCTTTGGGCTCTGGTCGAAAGTCGACGCGCGGAGAGGCCGTTCTGGTGACCGGCTCTCAAGATAATTTAGAAATTCATTGCGAGCATCTGTATTCTGTAGCGACTGCATGCGCCTGTGAAATTGGCCCTTGATGAGGGACTTCTCTGGGGACTTCGGCGGCATTGGGTTGGTCGTATACGGGCTCGGTGCGTTTTCGCGCATCTTTTCTTGGAAATTCGCCGCCACGGCTTGGATGCCTGGGGAGACATTTCCTCTTGTTACAGGGCTAGTAGCACTGGGATTCATGGGGAGCGGAGGGGGTGCCCGTTCGGGATCCGAACTGTCCCACCTTCGTTTCCACAGTCACGGTCAGCCTGATGCGCTTTATGATTGTAGCTAAAGAGAGGGGCTCAATGATAGAGTTTGCACATACATGGGCACCGATTGATGTCTAACGACCAGTTCCCTGTCGCGGGACCCATCTCGCGTGTGCGTAGGCATCTTGTAACTTAATCGTCGTTAAAGCAAGAAAACAGGGTATGTCTGTCGATGTTGGAACTGAAAAGCAAAGTCGATCGAGGGATATCAGGAATGTGCAAGCGGAATGTTCGTCAAAATCAAAGCAATCGGGGTCGTAAAGGGCATATCAAATCGTCAAAACAAAAACTAAAAAAGACGCAGGAGGGGGGGAATTGAAAGGCAATAAGGCGACAAATAGACAGGAACAGGGAAAATAATCTAGAATCGAGATGATGATACAAATGCGCTTGCTATGAGAGATGAGGCGGAAACAAGGACGACGAAACACAATGCGACGAGACGGTTGCAAGAGACCAAGGAACACGAGCGGGCTCCAGAGGTTGAACAGTCAATATAAGAGACAAGTCAAATATCCAAGTGGAGTCCCTGGCTGAAAGGAACGGTAGCTCATGGGGCATCAACGGAAGCCCGATCCAATGTGCAGCGTACACATCGAAGCTCCCGTCATAGCAACCGACGGTCCTTTGGTTGTCCGGTAAACAAAGAGCCAAGACCCGATCGAGGCGGTGAGTTTGTCCGACCTCCCCGACATCTCGGGCACTAGTCCCCTTGGAGAAACCTTCCCAGAACGGCTAGTAGCCTTCTGTCGGTAAGATGACCAATGAGATTTTGGCGCACAAAGCCCTGAGCCCTCTTCGCTCAGAAAAATAGAACGTCGAACGCGGAGAACCTCACTTACTCGACCGAAGCACATCGACAACCACCCCATCGACCTGCCGCTCACCGGGACTTTCACAATGAAGTGTTAGTGAAATGCTGCATCATTCTCGACCCTTTGATTTTTCTCGTCTTCGAATCCAAACTGACAGGATGTTATGATAGTCATGAAAGTGGGCCGTGTGGCCATCATCACCCGTGGCCGTTACGCCGGTAAGAAGGTACGACAACCGATTGCTTCATTTTCTGGCGAGGAGATACATATATATATACCCCGAGGTGGATTGGATGGAATTTTGCCGACTTGAAAGATATGAATTTTCGATTCGCATGCGAATAAAAAAAACAATCGATCGGAAACGAGGATTTACGGGCGAAACTATCATGGAGGAAACAAGAAAGCGAACGGAATGTTGCAAGGATTATATGTGCTGACGAGGGTTTCTTTTCGCGATATCACAGGTTGTCATTGTCCAGCCTAACGACACTGGCTCCAAGGCGCACCCCTTCCCTTACGCCATCGTCGCCGGTATCGAGCGCTACCCCCTCAAGGTCACCCGCCGCATGGGTAAGAAGACCGTCGAGAAGCGCAGCCGCATCAAGCCCTTCATCAAGGTCGTCAACTACAACCACTTGATGCCCACCCGCTACACTCTTGAGCTCGAGGGTCTTAAGGGTGCCGTCTCCACCGAGACCTTCAAGGAGGTTTCCACCCGCGAGGACGCCAAGAAGAACGTCAAGAAGGCCCTTGAGGACCGCTACACCAGCGGAAAGAACCGTTGGTTCTTCACTCCTCTGCGTATGTCCTACCATTATCATTCTTATTTTTACATATTCCTACATTGGCTGGGTTCATGGTTCGCAATGCTGACGGGTCTGCAGGTTTCTAAACGGGGTAATTTGGGGCGTTTTGTCGTTTGAGCGCGCAGGGTCTTAGATGAGGCAAAAGGGAAAAAGAAAAGGCATCGAAGACGTCCGGTTCAACAAAGCATGGGATCACGTGAAGTATACCATAGCATGAGAGAAGAATGGGAATGTATCGATGTACAGGTCCAGGACTTGACCAATTTTTCTTATCATGAGGGAGGCCACTCAGATCTGGCGTCCGTCTCGAAATGAAATGGAAAATATGAACAAATTCAACTTTTTTTTATGTTTCGGAATACTCGGCTTCCCAGGGGTTTTTTTCAACTCCACAGCAAAAAAAAAAAGCGTGACACCACCTAGCGCACATACAAGAACGCGTCCATATCACAGCAGCCTTTCACAAGTCGGAAAAGATAACAAAGCCCGGATCCATCACAACCGCTCGATCATACAAACATCGGAGGCATATTTATCACCTTAGGACGGAATGATCCTATCGAATCCTTCGGCACCATGGGCGCTTCCGACTTTTCCCCTGTATGCCAGTCTTACAAGGAAAGGAAGGGAGCATGTGTCGGGACCGATCAAGATTGGGAAACCTACTTCCGTCCATCCAGCGAGCTTGTGCTTCCATCCCCGCACGGCCGATATTCCCCGTACATGAAAATCCCAGCCTATCCCACATGTGGGGGTAAAAGCGGAGGTCCATGGAGGAGGGACAAATCTCCACCTGTAGAAAAGGTAGGCCACGCCTATCTCAAGGGGATTATGTCATATTTCGTAGATACAGTGCTCCTTCTTTGGGTTCCGTCCAACATACGTAGTGGCAGATTACTGCAAGGAGATCATGTTTCAGTAGAGAGTGTAGCACGGATGATGTTGCCCCTCGGTCTAAATGACGGTAGCACCGGTTTCTGCGCCTGAACAAAACAAGCTAGGTACCAAAGAGGTAGGTGTAGCGCCAACCGGAGCTGGCAAGGTACATGGGGTCCCATGGTAGCGTTGGAAATGAGGAGGTGCAATTAGAGGTTGCGATCTGTGCACGTCGTTCCTTACCCGAGAGAGGGAGTAGCCGTCTAGGAGTAGGCGTGCGACAATCCCTCAGTTCAGGTTGTCGATTATGGACGGGTATGTTACGATCCTGACAGAATGGCAACAACTAGGATGGGTCAAGCTGCTGATGAGAATCCTTCAGGACATGTGAATAACCATTGGTTGCTGTAGTCTACGCGGTCGGCGAATGCAGCAAGCAAGCCACCAGGAGTCGGCCGTCCAGGTTGTTGGCGCCGTCTATGTCAATCTGCCTCCGATCGCTGGGGTTGAGGAGGAAATACGGTGGTGCTGAGAGGGGGAGAAATCTTACGTCCGCACAGGGCGTCAATGGTAAAACAGCCTTTAAGCACAAAGACACTGCATTATGCTTCAATATGTCAGAGTTGGCCGGGATCGAGGTTTATGAATTGACCTCCGGGAAGATTTAGCGTCGCCCGACATGCAGCAGAAGGACAATCAGACAGCATTGGAATGTCCAACACGGTGCGACCATTGTCGCATGAACAGAAGTACGACGCACATGGTCAGCATTAGAAGAGACTGGCCTGGAGAGCGAGCCCGTGAATACTACTACAATGGGGGCAAAATTCTGTCGAAGCTTGCTCAAGATCTGGACAGTACTTGCAGGACTGCCACCACACGGTTGGCGTTGTTAGCGCCTTAAGACGACGAGTGGATCAAGCTAAACCCTTCTCTAGGTCAGAATGCACGGAGCAGTCTGGATAGTAAGATGTCTTCCACGGAGAAGGGGTGATGGTCCAGAGGGTCAAAGACGCCTCCAACCCCGGACCTGAGACGAGGTCCAGGCGCAAAGATGATGCTTGCACCTTCCCGCAGGAGATCAACGAGAGCGGTTACCCATCTGGTACAAAAGCGAGGTGCAGGGGGAAAGCAGTAGTCCGTTTTCCGGACGTACTGATCCTCAACGTTTACCCTCCAGCTGGTTGCTTCTGAGACTAGTAGTAGTAGTCGTAGTAGTAGTAGTACTCCGGGTCGTTGGGGTGTTTGGGGGATCAGGTTTCCTTGTGACAGCCACCGTCAGTAGGCGCCCTGATAAGCATGCGGCGCGTACCACGGCGGAGTCCCGTTCTTATCGGGGAGACACGAGGCAGTCAAGTAACAGACCACTGTTAAGGTTGGCAGCTATTTGCATGCTTCCACACGAACACACTGAATGGCATATTGACCAGGTAAGATCAAGATAGGTAGGGAATGACATTAGGCATCATCTTTGGGGGAAATGCATCTGATGGAGTGGTCGGAAAATATACTACAATGACAGTCAACTAGTCACTCCGTAGTAGCAATAGTAAGTAAGACAGTGAACGAGGGCGCCCGACCCGCAATCACATGCTATCAGCCCATCCCGCGATCCCAAGCCAGAAAAACCTTCCAAGTCAACTGTTCGCAACTTCCGGATTCCATCATCATCCACACCGTGCTGCAACTTCCTCCAGCCAGTCGCTTCGAATCAGTGCCAATGCCTGTCTTTCATTTGTTTGACTTGGCCTTTGCCACTCCGACAACGCAACCATTACCCGCCGTTATCGAGACCAAAAATCATGAATCGTTCGATTTTCTCGTCCCTCTCAAGCCATGACTCCATGACTAAGAAAGAGGGAAGTCTAAAGAACTAACTAAACTAACAACTGACTACTATGTATTTAGGCATAGTGCGGGTGGCTTGCTGGACACTGCTTTCCGAGGGGTCTGAACTCACTTGTCCAGCTTTGAATCCTTATCCCATACATTTCCTCGCTGCTCCGCGATAGCAATTACTATGTTTGCCTTGGCCCTTTTCACTGCGAATTCGGATGCGGGCTGTCGGGGGAGCGCGAGCGCACGGAAAGAGATGCACGATCCTGGTCCATTCAATCTTGGGTCGTGTTTCTCCAGGCTAATTCCAGGTTCCAGGCCCTGCAGGTGAAATGATAATGACGATGAAGCCGCCGGATCGAGCACGCAACAACTAACTCCGTCCTACGACAGTCTAAAAACCTCTTGGAACCAACGGCTTGCCTTGCCCCTCCATTAATATTCAAGCTCCAAGCGAGTTGTTCATCAACGGGGCCCGCTATCACATGCATTTCTTGCCAGCTCTCTCTCTCTACTCTCTCTCTCTTTCTTTCTCCCAGAAAATAATAATAATAATAATAAAATAAATCAAAAAATATTTTCTGATAAATCAAATCGACATAAAGAATAGACCATAATTAAGAATCAAAATAAAATTAACACAGACAAAAAGAAAATTCAAATCAAGAATCAAATCAAATCACTCAAGCCTCATATAATCCTAGCTATCGGATCGACTGATGGCGTGTTCGCTCTTCTTTCTTTTGAACCTACCTTAAATTTAACTACGGTTCACCTCTTTCCGGTCCATCCCAACTGCTCCCGTATTCCGTCTTTCCTTCTGCAATTGTAAATGATACCCTTCCCACCCCCCTCACCCCTCCATTTCCCTTTAATTATCCTCAACATCCCCCATCTTCCTCGCTTTCCGTTTCTTGACACCGCTTCTTGACGTCTGACCTTCCATAGCTCAAGCTCGTCTCCTTCACCCAGGACCTATCCCTTCGAACGTTCTCTTGTCGGGTAAGCGTTTATCTTATCGCTCCGCTCCTCTATACTTCCTTCCCGTGCTAATGCGATTTTCATGTGATAGGAACTTATGCCTCACGCAGAAAACGGCATCATGGGCGAGAATTCTGTCAACGGAGAGGCTATCCACTCCCAATTCCTCGATGTGGGTTACTCTAATGCACACCTGTCGATCACATTTTAACATGCGCTAATCTCCATTTCCTCTGGTAGCATTTGACATCCTATCCAGTTGTTTCCGACTCGATCACCGTCATCAAGACCAACAAGTACGCCGCGAAGTCTCTGGAATATGCCGACCAAGGCTACTCTCGCTTAGCCAAGCCGTTCCTCCCTTACTTCTCCAAGCCGTACGGCTACGTCGCTCCATATGTCGCGCGCGTAGATACCCTCGGAGACAAAGGTCTGAGCAAGGTGGATGAAACATTTCCGTTCATCAGGGATGATACAACCACGCTTAAGGGATCGATCAAAGATGGCGTCTCGTTCCCAGTGCGATTTGTTTATGACCTAAAGGGTCATGTTTTTGACACCTACAGTTCGGAGTACAAGAAGTGTGGCGGAGACGGAATGGTTGCCAGCGGCAAGGCCGTGATCACCACCGGCCTGGTGCTGTCGCAGGAGTCGCTAGCCTATATCAGCTCCTTGCTTCAGGCCAAGAAAGCTCAAGTTAAGGATGCAGTCAACGAGAAGACCGACAACTAAACGCTCACATTAGTTTGCCCCCTTTACTGTTTCAGCTGGTCTGTTGTCTTGCGATGAGTTAGTTCTTTTGCGTGTTTTGCGTGTTTGTCGTCTAGATCGTTTTGTACTGGGAGGCCTGTCTCCTTTATTCGATGTGTCTTGGACATAGGCGGTTGCGTTTCAATCCTCCATGTGCTCATGCAGCTCATTGGATTACATACACAGACTTGGTAATAATAGCTAAGGATTAATTGACTTTCATGAGGTGTCCGGGCCAGAGGAGTATACAATGCATAAGTAACAAGGGAAAAGCAAAAAAAAGAGATATGATCTACAAAAACATCTCCCCGACTGGGAGTCGAACCCAGGTCTCCCGCGCTTGTTCCCAAAAGGGATTGACAAGCGGAAATCATGACCGTTAGACCATCGAGGATTTGATATATCTTCTGCTTTAATTTTTGACTACATAGAGCAGACAATAAATAAAGGTTATGGCTGCTTTCGAACCAGTTAGGGCTATCGTTGGATTGGGGAGGTAGACTGCCCCAAATAGTAGACGTATGTAATGTAAGTATGTAGTTTGGTTTAACTGCACCTACTTGGGATTTCCATTACAGTCAGATGTGTCTAGTCGCTGTTGATATGATATCATGAAGGGGTTAGATGGTAGAGAGAGACTTATGGTAGAGTGCTATGTATTGGTACTTTTTTTCCTATTGGAGGGAGATTTGATTCTGAGGCGGGTGGATGATATTCGCAATTATATTCTCTGAAAAGGTTTTTCTATGCGAATAAACCTTTTGTAGCTATTTAATGCTTGTCTGCAGTGTAAGCAATGGTCACGGTGGGTTGATCAATGTATGTATGTATGCTATTTGGGATACTTCGTTTCTTGACCACTTAAAAATCAAACATATCTGTAATATTTGGTTATATAGCAGTATTTCAAGGCATCTAATATCGAATATCCTCGATGGTCTAACGGTCATGATTTCCGCTTGTCAATCCCTCCCGGGAACAAGCGCGGGAGACCTGGGTTCGACTCCCAGTCGGGGAGGATCTCTTTTTTTTTTTGATGTGATCTGTTTTTTGTCAGGTGGGTGAGGGGGAGGAGGAAAAAGGTCGTGCAATTCTATAGTTTAGGTGGTCAATCAGGTTTTAGTGAAGGATATATAATGTTTGGGTTTGAGTTGTCAAGCAATTACATATTTATTGAGGGAGGGTTGCTGCTGCTGTCTTTCGTTTGGGGAGGGAGACTTTTACATTACCAGATGAAGATGTTAGGTTGTGGACGGTCTTAGGATTGAGGAAAGTGTATGAAGACTAGTATGAGTATTACTCAATTGCGTGTTGATCCCTGGTGATAGTGTTTGCTATTATCTGGCATAGTAGGCCGTTTTGGTGCCAGACGGATCATTTGTCACCGGGGCAGGTTACTATAGACTGCGGTATATATCACAGTCATGACTTGTTGTTTCAGCGAGTATACTCGGGTGGAGCTTACTTTTCATCAAATCGGGCTAGCCTAGACGGTTGTAGGGGTGTTTGTACCTATAGTATATAAGAACCTGAGCCACAATTACGAGAGTATGTAGTAGAAAGTATACTGATGTCTGAATTGGTCTATATAACTGCTGGTTCTTTCCTCTGAGACAACTCCCTGGACAGCGAGTTTTAGTTTACTTCAGCGGAAATTACAATTACCCAGTATGTTCGGGTACCTACCTGCTGGATGCTGAGGTGGATTTTCCTCAGCTATCGCCAACACTTAGCAAGTTTCTGGAAAGCCATTGATTATCGGTACTTACGTTAGCCAGTCTATCAAGGCATCCAGGTGCCGACCAGCCGCACAAGACCTCGTTGTTACTACTGGAGTACAGATACAACTCGCGTACGCCCGGTGCGGCGTTGAAAACGACATCGCTCGATATGTCTAATCGGTTCAAATTGAGTATTTCAACTCTGAATCCCTGAAGAGCCATTTCAATAGCTTCTTCACAGTGAGGAGCATTAGGATCGTCGATTACATTGACGTTAATGATTTCGCTGACTCCTTCATTCCACAACCATTGAAAAATTTTGACGAAGTCGACTCTATCAGGCAGAGAGGGTACACTCCATGGTGGGCAAACGGCTGTTGTAAAGGCGCTGCTTGGTAGAGGCGCTAACCCGAAATTGTGCGATTTGAACGGACGTTTGCCAATTCATCTGGCCTCTGAAGGCGGGAATATTTTCATAATTCGGGGCCTTCAGCAAGTTGGCTCTTACGTGGGAGCAGCCGATGACCGAGGCAGAACCCCATTGCATATCAGTGCCAGGCATGGATATGAGGAGCTGGTCGATCTACTACTTGACCAAGGAGCAGACCCCAATGTGGGCAATATTGAAGGCCAAACTCCCTATATTGTGCTATACAAGGCGGCAACACGCAGGTATTCGAGAGATTGTTGAGAGCCGGTGCCAGGATCAATGACGCAAGCCAGATCCAGACTACATTGATTCACGAGGCCGTACGTGCTGGACAAGACAAAGATGTTATCAGGCTGCTAATGGAGACTGCTTGCAATCCACTGGCGAGGGATCCCGATGGGAAGCCCTCGTTGAGGTTGGCTCTTGAGGCAAAGCATTTAGCAATAGTGCTACAGCTTTTGGAGCGTGTCTGGCCAAACATTCCGTCTACTGCGGAATATTCAGAGTGTCTTTTTGACCTCATAGAATTCAGTCATTCTGATGGGATCAGAAAAATCCTAAAGAACGAGGAAGTGGATGTAGCACTGAAACTAAACTACTTGGGAAAAACCGCTTTACATCTGGCAGTAGAACATGGGGAGGAGGAGATTGTACAATATCTCCTAAAACGAGGTGCTGAACCCAATGCGCAGGACTTTGCGCAAAAGACGCCTTTGATGTGTGCAGCCCTTTGGAAATCGCAATGCTAAAATTGCCGAGAGACTTCTTGTTTCAGGTGCGGACCCTAATATAGAATCGAAGGGAGGCGTTAGGGTCCTCCATATTGCAATGAAGAGAGGAAATGACCACTTGGTGAAGCTGATACTCGACCAGGGGATGTCTTTATCAGGTGCCATGATGAAACTCCCTGGGATGCTGATGTGGTCTCTCTCTCACTAAGCAAGTCCTCTGTGGCTGAGCTTCTCCTCTAGCACGGGGCTAGCCCATTTGAAACCATCTGGAACAAAATGATCCTCGAGTGGGCTTTGGCACAAAACGATCCAATTTGAATTTCATGGCTCGATACGGAATCCGCATGATGGAGGCTGAGACCAGAATCACACCATTGCACCTCGCGGCAATGTTGGGAGATTTGGAGCTTATTAGGGAGCATTCATCTACTCTCGGGGCTAAGGACATGAGACTTGGGTGGACTGCTTTGCATTGGGCTGGGCGCGGAGATAATCTGGAAGCGTCGAAGTTACTGCTTGACTTGGGTGTGGATTCATCAGTTCAGGATAAGCGAGGAGTGACTACCCTGCATATATCAGCGGGACGAGGGAACCAGGATATTGTGAAAGCGCTGATTCTAAAGGATGGGCGGGTCGCATTCATGAAGGATGCTCACGGTAGGCTGCCCATACACCTTGCCCATGTGCGTGAAAGGACCGAGGTTGTTTCCATTCTCTCTGGGGTTCATCCACCAGACATACTAGTAGATGGGCCAAGTAGCTACTTTCCAAGTCGGTGAATGGAGTGGAGTGAGAAAGGAGATGTATCTGCTAGATCCTTGCTAGTTGAAAACGGCCTGAGAGTTATAACCGGCAGGCACTTCCAAGCAAGACTTTGAGACACCTGCTGACGGCTTTTATTTGCTCAGCTAGGAGGAAACGACGGCCATCGTAGGCATTTTCAAGTCCACGCGAGCCACCCCAATGTCCCCCGGAAAATGTGCATACTATTGCGAGCCGACGATCATTGGTGTCGCAGCATCTAAGTGAGTTATGCCTCCCGACGTTTACTTAATCTCGTCTCTGCTGATTGATGTCAGATTGAGAGGCAGGCTTCTAGGTTTCGGATTTTTCGAGGGTGGCTCTGAAGAGGGCTTTCATGGCATGAGGGCACATTCGTGGGGTTCCTACGCTAACGATGGATCTATCTGTGCGAAAAGGGGGAAGGTTGGAAAATGGAACAAATTATATATTCAGGGCTCTAGGACGTATTAGCTACGTTTCTGTGGTTCTGTATTTGACAATAGTACTAGCACATGTGTCAATATGGAGATATGGTTATGGAAGCTGACTTTTGTATAAGAATTTAACAGTTGGAATCCACTCACAGTATGGATGCAAAGTAGGTTTGGTTCGTCGTGGTCCAATGTGTCGCCACTCGCCAGTAGAAAATAAGCATTACTTCCTAGTCGGCTACTAGTAGGTGATATATATAGATCCTGCTTTGTTTATCTGCTAGTCTTTTTACTTTTGTTTCCACAGCGCAATACTTAGATCATCCCATTTGGTCATCTCTTTGATATCAGCGATATATAACACGATGAATCCCCCTCCCCCTGTTCCAGGATACATGCGCCGAGCAGAACAATAAAACCTACTGCAAAATCCAGTCAGACCTTCTCTCTTCGCACTCATATTCCATGCACCCTACATTGCTGGCCGGTTGAACCACAACACAGCGTTTTAGTACATTGCTTTTCCTTCTGCACCTTATATATTCTTCCATAAATTCAACTAGTACATACGACCACAGGGTGTGGAAAACAGGGCTTCCCGTCCGCTCAGCCGTACTTAAGCCACACGCCGGGAGGTTAGTAGTTGGGTGGGTGACCACCAGCGAATCCCTTCTGTTGTATGTATCCTTCTTATTTTTATGTTTATTTTTTTGGTTTGCTTTCCTTGTTCGTTTGACTGTTCTTAGCAGCAACAAGCTCTATAGAGCTACACTTCTCGAGAAAACATCTCCTGCTCCTCCCATGTCAACGATCCCATCTAGATCTGTTCTCGTGTTTTTAAAGGAGATGGATACGCGGACGTAATCTCAGACTCCTCGTTCTCATCGTTCGACATCGTATTTTGGTCATTTGACATGGCTTCACTGTCTTCGTGACTCAACGTTTGTCCAGAAAGCCAGTTGCCCTATCCGCCGAGTAGACTCCCGCTAGATTGTCAAGATCAGCAGCCCCGGAACGATTCGCAATCCGTGTTAGAGCGAATTGCATTTCAAGAAGGTCCTACGAGAGTAGGGGCATCATTTCTGGATTAGTGGTCCTGAACGTGAACCGGTCGCCGGTTTTCACTCATTGTGCAGTGTCCGCTTATTCGTCCTGACTGATAGATAAACCAGTCAGATAGCCGTTCAGTGTCAAGCGACTGGTAAGGATTGTTGAAGGTCCCGGTAGAGTGTTCACATGGACCAGGCCTGGTACTACTGGCCTTGTTGGCTGCCAATGCCACTCGACCTCTAATTCAGTCTTGGTAGCGTTGTAATTGAGGGGCTTAAAGGCACAGCTTCCGGTCGGCCAAAGCCGATGAATAGAATCATGTCTCTTCTGTTCTGCCCGGCCAATGGACGACTATAGTTGTTGGCATACGCCAATTCATCGAAGTGAGGCCTCAAACGACGGACGATACGTACAAGCGGACTGGGGAATATTTTCGTGCATCAGGACACTGGTTAACCCATGCCACAAGTTCTGCTACTTCACGCATCGTTATCTTCATACTCCTGGGGCCCCCTTTTCAAACCCCTTGCATTCTTTGGGAACCATGACGATTTGCAGCTGCTCGCTATCGAGTTGGCCCATCAGTGATTGTTCGTATATCCCTTATTTCTATCTTGAAACCTCAGTCTGCGCTTTTCGTCAGATCAAAGGGGTTGTCGCACATGCATGAATACAGAATCCCTATAGGTAAGTAACTCTGTAAGTAACTCTGAGGACTTCTCACGCTCTTTGATGGATAGTTCGATCATCCCAAGATCCGCGTACAGTAAGACAGCCCAGATTTCTCGAGGCACGAGCTGTTCGACAATCTGATCGACAGCTTGATCTATTGACTTGATTCACCAGAATTCGCTGACATTCTCAGTATATTGTTCTGATGTTGAGTACATCCGAGTTAAGATTCTGTGTAATAATATGAAGATTTGAAAACTAGACCAGAACTATAGCTATGCGATGACTAGCTCTTGTACCCTATGTCAATAGATTATATCAGGTATCTGCTCCATTTGTGTCCCGTGTCTTCTGAGATAGATACAGCAATGTGTAGCATGTTTGACATCGATGATTGTCTAGTAGAATAATAAGGTTCTACCAGGTTAGATAGTTGGGGAAGTAAGATTCCTCCTGCCGAAGCGGGAAATGAAAGAGTATATATACCCATTCCTAGATAGTTAATAATAAGAATATTGAATATAAATGTTGAATCAGAACAGAAAAGATACGGATAGCATGGAATGAGATTGGTGAAAGGCAAATATTGAAGAAAAGGCTACATTCATGGACAGGGCTAGCTCTTATACTGTATGACTATTCGAAGCACATTGAATCTATCTACTATCAATGTATCACAATACATCCCAGAATCAGATTCAATAGGTCGGTGGCCATCCTTCACTTTCATAATTCTAGAAACCTCAATGCTACATGCTGTTTATGGAATTGCTATCTGTAACCAAGTAGCTTGTGAGCGTAGGAGGAAAAGAAGTAGGGGGGATTGCTGGCATACAGAAACATTCCTGTGTGATTGATTTTGACCTGCTTGAGATGGGCGGGTAACAACCGATGATCAAGTTCGTCAAGCCGCCCATAAATAGCGTTCAGCGCATGCCGGCGCGATTTTCTTTTTAGTAGTAGTTGATCTTCCATATTGAGTTCTCATTAGTGATGGCGAGAAGAATGAAGCTCGTAGAGGACGGACAGAAGAGGTTCCTTGCAAGATGGCAGGTCAAGGTCGTCAAGAGAAGCTTTTCGGGCATCTGCATGTTTGAGTTTTGAATCCGCCGTGGCTTTCGTGTGCCACTACAGGGTTCCTGCCAACTTACACACGATTGAAAGTAATAGTCTCATCTTTTGTGGCTCATGGCACTTGTATCCGGAGCGAAGCGAGATCGGCAGATTATCCGAGGTCTTCTCCAATCCATCTGGATACAGTCGGTATCGACACCCACTGTGTTCTTGTCTCCTAGCTCCAATACCTGACGGTAGATGCTGGTGTGAAGGTATGACAGTCAACTGACTAGTCTGTTCAGCACGTGCTCCGAACCAAGATACCGAAATGGGAAGCCGCAGATTCTCGTCCATTGACACCGTCTCGTCTACGCCCCGGGGAATCTCATTCTAGCGACACACTCAACAGCCTTGACAAGTGTGGTGGTCTACTCATCGATGAGAGTTCATCGATCCAGTTCTCGATTGATCAAAAGCCGAACCCGAAATGCCATCGATGGGCTCAATTCGCATGTCAATATCGGTGCGAATTGCGCGATCAGCACTTGCGAGTTTGCAACTCGCATTTTTGCTTGGATGGGGTTATAGTCCGTTAAGTCACAACTCGTTACTCTCTGGGAGAGATCGGCAAGGAGAAGATAAGCTATCCATAAAGCGAATCAGATTGCTTTACTGACAACCTGGAACACGAAGCAAGGTATATCTCCTTTACACAGTCTCCACTGCAATCACTTTCCTTGCAATGTCTTCCTCCAGCCTTCACAAGTTTACAGCGTGGATTGTGTAAAAAATATCGATTGTACACTTCTTATGCGGACCGTACCATTGGGGTTCTGCCATTCGTGCAACACCCGAGCATGACGCCGAATATGCCGTCGTCCGAGCCAACACAACGGATCAATGTAAGATGGAACGCTCAGTTTTCCACCGAGAGCAGGGTTTAGCTGCAGGTCTCTGAGTCATAGTGTGATGCCGCGTTCGGAATGCGAGCCGAAGTTGGACGAGGAACTCGCGGAGAGGCCCGATAGGACCGTGCCTCCGATGATCCTTCAACCCACACGCCCAAACCCGATCTGGCCCCCGCCGTATGCCTGACCTACTATATCTCGAGCACCCCGCTCCTTTGGCGCGCTCAGATGGCGCTCAGTGCCACCAGAACAATCAAGTCAAAATGGTGCTTGAGCAGAAGTCTGCCACCGCGATCGTCGAGCAGCCCTACAACTCAACGGACTTTCAAGGACCATCTAACCTCAGCCCCACGCATTCCAATGCCGGCAACGGAAGACACCGATCGTTCGATGTTGTTGAACCCCCGGCGCAGCTTTCCACAACTACCTTCCATGTCCATGACTCTACTCCCCATGATATCTTTCCAGATGGTGGAACCCGGTCCTGGGTTGTTGTTCTGGGGTCTTTTTTCCTACTGATGAGCAGTTACGGGATGATGAACTCTACTGGTGTCTTGCAGAGTTATTTCGCGAGCCACCAGCTCTCGGACTACACCAGTAGTGTCATCGGATGGATTCCGGGTCTTTTTGTCTTCTGTGGCCTGGGCTTAGGTGCCCAGATTGGTCCGATGTTCGACAGGTACGGACCTACGGGCATCCTTATCGCCGGGACGGCCTGCTACGTCGCGGGCCTGCTACTGATGGCTGAATGCCAGCTCTACTGGCAATTTGTCCTGACTTTCGGCGTTCTCACTGGCATGGGCGCCGCTCTTTTGAGCACAGCTGCCATTTCCGCTGTTCCACATTGGTTCGATCGCCGAGTTGGCTTCGCCATGGGGACGGCGATGGCCGGTGCGGGACTTGGAGGAGTGGTGTTCCCCTGGGTTCTCCGGGCAGGATTCAATGATCTTGGGTATAAGTGGACTATCCGGCTGCTTGCTTTGATTGTGGGGACCTTGTGTGCGATGGGAATTGCTTTTGTTCGCTCTCGCCTACCAAGAAGCCAGAGTAAGCCGAGCATCAACGTACGTGCGTTCCAGGATGCCAGGTTTACTTGGTTGACCATGGGAACATTCAGTAAGTCCAAGACATTGCTCGGTGGCTGGTAGAGCAATGCCAGTCTGCTAATGTTTTGTAGTCATGGAGCTGGAAGTCTTTGGCTGCCTGGGTCTCTACCCGACATACGTTGTAATGCAGGGATTCGGCACTACCACCAGCATCATCCTTCTGTCTATCTTGAACGTGTATGGGCGATATGATCTCATGGCTTTACCAATCCGGTCACATCTAATTGCAATTTCTAGGTTCTCTACCATCGGTCGCCTCGTCGCCGGCGGCGTCGCAGACAAGTATGGGCGAATCAACACGCAGATAGGATTGCTCGGCCTAGGTGCCATGACAGTCTTTGTCATCTGGCTGCCTTTCGGGAATAAATTGGCCGGGCTCTATATGTTCAGCTGTCTCTACGGCTTCGCGTCCGGTTCGTTCATCAGTCTTGCGCCAGCCTGTATCGGGCAAATCTCCAAAGCCAGCGAAGTGGGAGGGAGATTCGGGGTTTGCTATCTGACCGTCAGCTTTGCGTATGCCATCCACCCGTTATTGTAGGGTAACATGCTAATGATCTTGAACAGCACTCTGATCAGTATCCCGATTGGTGGTGAGATGATTGAAACGGTCGGAAAGCAGGCCATGGTGGCCTTTCTCGGTGCCGTTCTGGTCATAGCGATGGGCATGTTCTCCATGGCACGGTGGTCATGCCTGAATTACCGATGGCGATGGCAGGCTAAAATCTGATTCATGGTGGGTTTGGTAGGGCCAAGGTACTAATATGAGTAAGTTGGTATTGCATTGGGCGATAAAAGTTTGCTTTTCACTCTCGGTTTTCCATGCTTTATCTACTTACTATCACTATTTCGGTAGCTTTAGCGGGGTTCTGGAGCAATGGGACTTTAGTATGTTCCTTTTCCTTTCTGTCTTTCCGAACTATGTAGAACCAACTCCGTGAGGCACATCCACCCCGGGCATGCTTGGCCGTTGATGCCGCCAGAAAACATCGAGTTAGGGCTGCGCGGGAATATAGCGGCCGTGATTGGTGCATTGACCCAGTTGAATTAGCATTCCGCCGTGCCAACCCGAGCAATACAAGCATATAATATTCGTTGTCACTAGAATTGTGGTACGAAAACAACCACCTATGTGGACTCCTAAGACTGGGCAACAAGAAAAAACTTCCTCCATGACTTCTGCGCCAGAGACGGTGGTAGACGCACTTCATGTTGTAGTCGAGGTGGATGGTGAGATTTTGGCAATGATCGTTATGCTTGTTCGTGTCAATTTAAATACAGTGGTTGCTCTGGTGGCTAATGGCCCTCGCTTTGTTTTATTTGTGTTCCATGAGCTATTGGCGGACCATGGTTTGAGTGAGAAGGGAACATGATGGAATACTGTTGATGCTACAGCAACCAGACAACGATGATACTAGTGGTGGGAGAGCCGAAATAAATATATAATGACCCGAGTGAAGCTACAGAGCTGCTCTTCTACAGAGCACAGACAACCGCTCGGCAGAATAGTACTAGCTTAACCGTCTAATCAGGATACAAGCATAAAGTATCACATTATTGAAGCACCATAGCCACTCATATCCAAAGAAACCCATGAAACCACAAACAAAGCCAACGAAACTCCGACCAAATGCACAATGTACCCACAACCGCTATCTCCAAACATAACGCCAAAGATAGCCAAATCAATATATCAAATCCTCGATGGTCTAACGGTCATGATTTCCGCTTGTCAATCCCTTCCGGGAACAAGCGCGGGAGACCTGGGTTCGACTCCCAGTCGGGGAGATTCTTTTTTCCAATATTCTTTTTTTTCTTCATTGATGACTCTCAACCCATTGAGCACGGCATATTTCTTTCATGTTCGTATCTGGCCTAGTTCTCGCCCGCGTATCCACGGTACTACTGCAAAGAGTAGAAGTGAGTCGTCGAACCAAGACCTCGTAGAACAAAGAGATCCGTATACTGAAACCGTCCGAACTAAATAGTACTGTGTTGTGGCTGGAGTTCTTTTTACTGTCCAAGCCCTCCTAAGAATACATGCAATAGGCACAACAGTATACCCACCTCAAAGAAAGATTTTCTTAATCCAGTAAAACCCAAACTTCAGTGCAAGCTGTCACTCAACCCAGTATCTCTATAACAGCCTTATCGCACCCGCCAAGTAAATCTACCCGAATAGGATAAATCACGCCCGGCGCGCCCCACCTGAATCTAGTCGCGCGCCGTCGCAGCGCGTTCCACCCGAACAAAGGAACCAGAACCCCCCCCGGGGCAACAATCAATACAACATTGCATTGCTTGCCACTACAGACAGACAGACGTTCATTGCGATGTAGACGGTCAGCAATTGAAACCACAGACAGATACGATCTCCCACAACCTCAACTCCCCCATTCCCAATCAACACACCGAAAAGGGAAAAAAAAAGAAAAGAAATGGCACCTGCCCGTAAACGCCGCGCGGTATGCTACCTACTCACCCGCCCACCTATGCACCAAACACGAATCTAATATAGAATACCACAGGTCCAAGAACCCGACCCCGCAAGCGAAGATGACCTCCCCACGCCCGCGACGCAACGACGACGAGTAGCCGCGCGCCAACCCACAGATAGCGAAGACGACGACGACGATGTCGGAGATAATGATGATGCGTACGATACGCGAGCGCCCAGCAGCACGGACGTGATGGTGAAGAAGATGGTGCGATTAGCGCTAGCGAGCGAGTTCTCGCGACAGCCGATCCGACGATCAGATATTAGTGTGAAAGTATTAGGGGAGCAAGGGACGCGGCAGTTCAAGACGGTGTTTGAGGAGGCGCAGCGGGTGCTGCAGGTGAAGTTTGGGATGGAGATGATGGAGTTGCCGGTTAAGGAGAAGGTTACTGTGCAGCAGAGGAGAGGTGAGTTATCAGCTGTCAGCTGTCTCTTTCGAGTCTGAATCTGACTGGTGTTTTTGAATGTGAACAGCTGCGCAAAAAGTCGACAAGCCGTCGTCTACGAATAAGTCCTGGATTGTGACGACTACGTTGCCGACGAAGTACCGGAAACCTGAGATCTTGTTGCCCTGTAAGGCTCCGATGGAGGGTACGTATACGGGGCTGTATAGTTTTATTATTGCGGTGATCATGCTTAATGGGGGCACGGTTCACGAGCAGAAGTTGGAGAGGTATCTTAAGCGGACTAACACGGATGCATGGACGCCTATTGATCGGACGGATCGGTTTCTGCAGCGGTTGTGTAAGGAGGGGTATTTGGTGCGCAATCGTGATGTGGATGGTGGGGAGGAGGTGATTGAGTATATTCTTGGGCCGAGGGGGAAGATTGAGGTGGGGACTAAGGGGGTTGCGAAGTTGGTTCGGGAGGTCTATGGACGATCTGATGGCTCTGAGAGGGATGATGAGTTTGAGATCCGGCTGGCGCGGAGTCTTGGTCTTGAGCAGCCGGCACCGCGCGCTCAGGAGGCTGAGGGTGGTGGTGATGGTGATGGTGATGGGGAGGAGGATGAGGAGGAAGGGCGGGGCGGGAGACAGAGGCAGAGGCGAGAGCAGCCTAGACGTCAGGTCAATAGGCGTCTGCCTGAATCTGAGTCCGAGTCGGAGGCTGAAGAGGAGAGTGACTGATGATTGACCATCGTGTCTTTGTCCATGTGATGACTTGTTGGTTTTTTTGTGTGATGTTGTATTGTTTCTAGCTAAACACCGTCTGAATGATACCCGTTGATTATGGCTCGTGGCTTGCATAGATTGCCCACCTGGTATGGAAGAAGATCGTAGTTGGTACCGGCCCAAAACACCACTGTTATTTTAACAAGAACATCATATTAGACCCGCGGTCTTGCCGCGTGCATTCGAACAACCGTCTATGCTTCGAACACAAAAATAGAGTAATCATCAGTGGTATATCTATGATAAAAAAAGTCGCTATACACAGTTGTTGCCGTCTATTCGCTGTCACTGGCGCTGTCATGAACCGATCCATTCTCCGCATCCTCTCTTAGCCCCTCCGCCATGATGTACTCCGCTTGCTGTAGCGTCGTCTTAATCTCCGGATTGTTGTAGACGAGCTCAGCTGGCTTCTGACCATGCTTGTTCCTGACACGCGGGTCGCAACCGGCTTCACACATCATCTTGATCATTGCCTCACCTAGTTCGGCGTCTTTCTCGTTCGCATAGCGCACGGCGGTATGCAGCGGGGTATCCTTGTCCAGACGGGTGAGGGGGTCGCATTCGAAGTATTGAATATCGAAGAGGGCATCCATAACGTCGTCTGCACACAATGCTGTTAGATGATGGTTCTTGGAAAGCAGTGTTCTGATACCCAAAGTATGGGGCGATGGTGGACTTCAAGGGTATGTGTTCACTTACAGCTACCGTACGTAGCACATATGTGAAGAGCGTGGTTCCCCATCGAATCCGTCACACCGTTGAAGAATTCGGCTACTTCTTCATTTGACTTTCCTTCCATGCGCTCCAGGACACCTTCTATCAAATGAGGCTGATCTCGACGGCAGGCCTCTACGACTAGTTCACGGGGGGAAGCGCCCTATGCAACCAATGCTTGTTAGCAACGTTGCTGGAGTGGGGGTATCAGAGCACTCACTTCGTCAGCCATGGTTGGTTATCTCTGAAAGTAGGTAGTGTAGAATATGACAAGTAGCTGTATCCTGAACAGTCAAGAGGTTGCGCGGAGGGGTCAAGCAAATGCCGCAACTATGGGGCCCGGGTTAGCCGCGAAGGTGGTAAAGGAGGCGGTGTCGGAAACGAGGACCGGGGATCAGCAATGCCTCAAAGCAACTGAAACAGTCGGCGTAGCCTTTTAGAGGAGTGAGTCAGTAGTCCTGGAAGGTTGAGTAGAACACAGGAGGTTTTGATCGACGAGAATCCTATGCAGCTGCGTTCAAAAGTACTACCAGTAGGATACACAATATACGCTGTTCTGATTGTTGTTCCCCGCGGCACAGCAATACATACAGTCGAATGGATGCAGGACTCCCGCCGCGGACGGCCACTCGGAAGCGTGGTTACTCCGGCCGGGCCAGGCAGCCCCGCGTCCAATCGGCGGCGGTCAATCTCCTCCGCCAACGAAATCGCCGGTCGATAAGAGCCTCAGCAGCTAGCCGGCGATTGTCGTCCAGATCGCTGCGACCCTTACTGCGCCGGACAGTGGCAGCTGCACCAGTCCCCGTAACCGCCTTTATGAAGGCTATGCTATGCGAAAATTGTGCTACAGACTGACTGATTGATTGATCCCTTCTTTATTGACGGACTTTCACCACAGGAAACAAGCAAGCGAACAAGCAAGCAACATTCACGATGCCGTTGACCTGTTAGTTTTCACCTCTTGCAGTCCCTACATCTACAGTACCTGTTAACTAACCCTTACCTTTCTACTCTCCAGTCTGCCCTAACTGCAGCAATGCGCTCACGATTTCTCGTGCGGAACCGACCACAAGACATCCCTTAGGCGTCAACCGATTCGAGTGCCGTACATGTCCATACCAATATGCCCTGGACCAGAGCTGGTTTGAGAAGACACCCATGAAGCAAAAAGAAGTGGAGGATGTCTTTGGAGGCAAGGAAGAATTCGCAAATGCCGATAGCATGGCCAGTAAGTCACGAGCTTGGAGGGGCACTCTTTTCCCCTACGGTTGTTGGAATAAACTTGGGGCTTGGGGCTAATGTTGTGCTTTCTTCCTTTTCTTCCCTACCCGCAGCTCAATGCCCCGCAGAAGACTGTAATGGCGACCGCGCATACTTTTTCCAGCTGCAGATTCGCAGTGCAGACGAGCCGATGACCACATTCCTAAAGGTGGGTTGCGCACCAAACCAGCGGCTTATGCGGTTCTCATGCATCTGGCCTGACATACCTTGCTGATTGCGGTTGACAGTGTACCACGTGCGGTGCCCGATGGAGAGAGAACTGAGGCCTTTACTCTATTATTAGAGTTTGGATATCCTTGGAGAACAACAATATTTGTTGTTCGAATAATAGAGGGGCGGGGGATGATGTAGGGATAATGTAGAGGAAGAGCGGGAAGAGTAGGAAAGAAAGGAAAAAAAGGGAAGGCTGGTGCTACGGTGTATAATTAGGATGATGATCTGGGCCCCGTCTGCGATTGTGATTATTATTCCCATCTGCGATGATTTACATCTAAATTAGAGATACCCCTCAATGGATGATGACACCAATCCATAGCACTATACAAGAGTGGTTAAACTACACGCCTACTTCCTATTGAGTGAGCTAATAAAGCATGTCAGATTAAGCGTGAAAAGGAAAAAAATTTTTCTTTCCCGCCTCGTTGATCCATTATATTAATTTCGATTTTAAATTTTAAATTTTATTTTTCTTTTTCACTTTTTTGGTTTTAATTTTTTCCGTTCCTATTTATTTCTCTCCTACAGAATTTGCCGCCGCGAACATGGAAGAATCATGAACTAACTATTCGTGGTAACCTGGCAACGGCATTAAATGGCCCGATTGGGATTGGCCAGATCCAAGGTAAGCTATCAACTTCGTAGGAGCAAAGCACTTTGTAGGATGATCCTTTGTGTGTGTTTCTGGTACGGTACCAAACCTTGAGTCATTTTTGATTTTTTGATTTTTGTTTTCTTCTCTTTTATCCTCAAACAGCCGACTGTCGGGGTCTCAAAAAGGAAGGGGTTGTTTTGGATGGGCAGAAAAAGAAAAGAGAAAGGCTAGATACCTAACCGTACTGTCAGGTCAAGACACTAAGTGAGGGGCAGATGGCAAAAAAATCTTTTCCCTCACATGTTTTGCCGCACCAGCCATCTCACTATCAAAAGGCAATGATGAATGATGATGTTTGGGATTGTCCGGTGTCCACATCCATCTTCTTTAGTGTGAATCACTAGTAGCATTCGAGGTATTATTGACCATCATCCCATGATAGCGAGTACCACGTCCCGAGTAAATATCAACATTGCTTTCTCTTGCTATGGAGTACGATGCTACTGCTGGTATCTAGTTTGCTGCGTTGGTCGTTGACCTCACAAGGGATTTCCACCAGAAAAAGTGGACCGGGCGGGCGCCACTCGGCCGTGCCACAGCAAGCCTGAGAGCGGACAAATAGCAACAGCCGCTTGCCGCGGGGTTCGGTTGCAAACATGACCAACAGGCAAAGACCATCATCAACCCACCGCTGCGTTGATGCCCAGGATTTCAGTCCAAGAATCCACCATGTACCAACGGATAGACTAGTAGAGTTAGGTGAAGCACGTAGATAGACAGATAGGCCAGAAAGGAGGGGAGGAGGGGGGAGAGAGACACAAGAGTGAAAAATTTTCGATGAAAGAGTGGTCAAGGTGGGGTGGTAGTTCGGCGCTCCGAAGGCGAGGAACCAAGGAAAGGCCAGGAAAAAGGACAGGCTCACAGGCCGATCGAGCTGGCGGTTGCTGGGCTGCAAGCGTGTCCAGTGAATCCAGTGAATCCAGTTGAGTCTGGAAAAGGCTCCGCCGTGAAGATTCTGCGTTGGGCCCGCAGCAGCGCAGTGGGGGCAGTACCCCTCCATGTCCAATGACTGCAAGTGCAAGCGAAAGGGTTGAAGCCCGCCCGCTTAGTCGCCTTCTCGCTTGCCCCTCCATATAAGAATTTCCCCTCCTCCCCCTCCCACAAATTTTTCCTTTTCCTTTCCTCCCTCGTCCGCTTCAGTACGTATATCTTCCCTCCCCTATCTCTCTCTCCTTGCTTGGAGTCTCTTCTCTTTCTTCTTTCATCCACTCTCTAACTGACTTTGTTGCTCAGCACCTCTACGCGTTCTGGCCGTAGTATCTGAGCAATTTTCTTTTACAGACTTTTTCTATCTAATTCCAAAAAAGAACTTCAAGTTCATTCACAACCGTCATCATGGGGTGAGTCCAGAATGATCCATCGATTTGGGTGTGATGGGTTGGAAGTACATGGGCTAACGGGTATCCTGTGCAACAGTAAGGACGACAAGACTCACATCAACATCGTCGTTATCGGCCACGTCGATTCCGGCAAGTCCACCACCACTGGTCACCTGATCTACAAGTGCGGTGGTATCGACCAGCGTACCATCGAGAAGTTCGAGAAGGTAAGGAGGATCATACGCATGAACAAGAAACATCCTGCAGACAAGATGCTAATATCATACTACAGGAAGCCGCTGAGCTCGGTAAGGGTTCCTTCAAGTACGCTTGGGTTCTTGACAAGCTCAAGTCCGAGCGTGAGCGTGGTATCACCATCGACATTGCCCTCTGGAAGTTCCAGACTGGCAAGTATGAGGTCACCGTCATTGGTAAGTTGCTTCTGCCTACTACTCAAAAGTCTGTTTCGAATAGCATACTAACATACCATCATAGATGCCCCCGGTCACCGTGACTTCATCAAGAACATGATCACTGGTACCTCCCAGGCTGACTGCGCTATCCTCATCATTGCCTCCGGTACTGGTGAGTTCGAGGCTGGTATCTCCAAGGATGGCCAGACTCGTGAGCACGCTCTGCTTGCTTTCACCCTCGGTGTCCGCCAGCTCATCGTTGCCCTCAACAAGATGGACACCTGCAAGTGGTCCGAGGATCGTTACAACGAAATCGTCAAGGAGACCTCCAACTTCATCAAGAAGGTCGGATACAACCCCAAGAACGTTCCCTTCGTTCCCATCTCCGGTTTCAACGGTGACAACATGCTTGAGCCCTCCCCCAACTGCCCCTGGTACAAGGGTTGGGAGAAGGAGGTCAAGGGTAACAAGGTCACCGGTAAGACCCTCCTCGAGGCCATCGACGCCATCGAGCCCCCCGTCCGTCCCGCCAACAAGCCCCTCCGTCTTCCCCTCCAGGATGTCTACAAGATCTCCGGTATTGGAACTGTTCCCGTCGGTCGTGTCGAGACCGGTATCATTGCCCCTGGTATGGTCGTGACCTTCGCTCCCGCCAACGTCACCACTGAAGTCAAGTCCGTTGAGATGCACCACCAGCAGCTCAAGGAGGGTGTCCCCGGTGACAACGTTGGTTTCAACGTCAAGAACGTTTCCGTCAAGGAGGTTCGCCGTGGTAACGTTGCCGGTGACTCCAAGAACGACCCCCCTGCTGGCTGTGAGAGCTTCACCGCCCAGGTCATCGTCCTCAACCACCCCGGTCAGGTCGGCGCTGGTTACGCCCCCGTCCTGGACTGCCACACTGCTCACATTGCTTGCAAGTTCGCTGAGCTCCTTGAGAAGATTGACCGCCGTACCGGAAAGTCTGTTGAATCTTCCCCCAAGTTCATCAAGTCCGGTGACGCTGCCATCGTCAAGATGATTCCCTCCAAGCCCATGTGCGTTGAGTCTTTCACCGAGTACCCCCCTCTTGGTCGTTTCGCCGTCCGCGATATGCGCCAGACTGTTGCTGTCGGTGTCATTAAGGCCGTTGAGAAGAAGGACGCTGGTGCTGGTAAGGTCACCAAGGCTGCCCAGAAGGCCGGCAAGAAATAAGCTGGTGCAGGGTGAAAATGGCATGATGAACCTTTGATGATCAAACAAAACAATGGAATTATTACGGAATTAGACTTTAAGTTTATGTAGTTGATCCTACAAAACTTGAATTACGACTCGTTTCGTTCATTTGGCTCGCATTGTAGACATTTTTGTAGAGTATTTGGTTTCGGGCGACATGAAGCCGAAGTAGATGTATATCATATTCTTAGTAAGCAGTTGACCGCAGCTGACTAATCCACCCATCGACCAATCATATTGCTTCTGTTTAGACGTCACCCTCGCTGACTTTTGACATCTCGAAGATTTATCCATTCCGCTAACTACTGCAGACAACAGTACGGAGTATATGTTCCTGCCATGCTCATCCGCGACTTAGCCCACCTTGAATATTTGTTGGATCTATCGTACCCTTCTATGCCTATCAACTAAGTAATAACCATATGTTGGAACAAAAACCCGAGTGGTACTAGTAGCCATCAGAGAGATTTCTCTTTTGGTCTACTTGGTAAATGTCTCGACACCATATGATGCCACAACGATCCTATGGAGTACACACAGCGGAATCATCGTCCAAATTACCAAGTCACCGCCTCGATATCCCATCGATGTATGGTTGTAACTTAAGTAATCTTTTTCAGCTTCATTCTATCTTCATCTTCACCCTCCACATCGCTTTAGACAACGGCCAGTCCTTTTTTATTGTTTCCTTCGATGGTACACAAAACTAGTACGGTGACGGAAGTAATTTCCTAAGTATTTGACTCTTGAACATTATGATGAACACTTAGGAAAAGAAAGGGAAGAAAAAAAGACGATGAGGAGACATGTTGTCATGTCACATGTTGAATTTTTATGTGATCTATTTATGCAGTTGACTTGCTTGTCGCAGTGGTGGCTCTTACGCGCTTACGATGGAGAATGATGGGCGTTTAGATGGTGATAAGTGTGTAGTAATAAATAATCTGATGGTATTCCGATAGAAAGTGATCAGCTAAAAATACTGGAGGAAGCAGATGAGGTTCTTTACGTATATATAGGGAGCATAGTACTAGTTTCGCAAAAGCGGGGGATGTTTGGTTGTTTGGAAAGGAACTCTTGACGTTCCTTCTGCTTCCCTGCTGAGATACACACACTGCTGATGTGATGTTACGATTTCGGCTTTCTGAAAGACCGCAACGTCTCCGTCCCTTTGTAGAGATACAGAGAGCAATGACAGAGAGAGAGACAGAGAGAATACGAGATATTTAAAAGGGGAACGACGTATGTCTAAGGAGAATAATTATCTAGAGTCGTTCTTACCTGGTCATTTTAGCCCTAAGCTCTGGGGCGCCATGGCTCTTGAGTGAGGTACGAGTCTCGTCGGTGCGCGGCTGCTGGTTAGACGAGGTAAGCACGTGTTCGTAAGGGGTTCCCAATAATCGATGGACAGACCTGAGGTCCATGTAGTAGGATGTGAGGGTCGGTCGGTTTAGCTACAAAGGTAATGAACATAAAAAATCAGCATCCAGGGCCGTCATCCGGAAACAGCAGCTGATGCGATAACCCAAGTTGCTGAAGCACCATGGCATGACACCAACTGGCGAGTATATTAACCACATTCTAACATCGAAAATATAATTGAAGGACAAACTCTACTAACTCTAAAAGCACTAACGACTTAGAATTGTGATAAATCATTTCAGCCCCGATATCTCTCGAGCAATATCATGTCTTTTGACCCCGACATCCACACACTTTCGAAGGTCATCAAGCATCAAGGGCGGAGGCGAAGGTGGCGCTGGACGTAAAAGGAGCATATCCATGTTGTCTCGGACGATATCTTCCCACTGTAGTGTGATGCATTGCTGAGCATGGTCTTCTGGGATTGGATACAGTATCTAAATTCATGTCAGAACTATGAAGAGTAAAAGTCATGCATGGACTATTCGGATTACCTCTCTGCGACCCCTCATCTTTCCGGCCCCAGATGCAGCATCATACTCGTGGACCTCGACGAATCCACTCTCGCACTTTGTATCCTCCAGCCCTAGTACGCTTAGCTTGACGATAATCACCGCACGAATATTTCCCTGACAGCCTTCCAGCAGGAGATCTGCATCTGCTTTTAGCTGGTTATAGGACTCCCGATACCCCACTTCGAGAGCAACACTCGGTAATATCCTGTCGTCTGGAACAATGAAGCAATCCGGCTTTATGTAACTATGGCCTCTCAGTACATGTTGATAGTATATCAGAGACGTGGTGGATGACATACCTGCCAGAAAAGTGACCATTGAACCCGCCTATAGTGGCCGCGTAGTGCGGACGTAACGATTCATGGCTGATATATCCTTGTGCTCTCATCATGATGAGCCAGTCATTGAACCACTCAATGCCGCTATGACACATCCATGTTCGCTTTTCGACGTGAAATGTTCGGGCGAGAGAGTTATAACAATAGCTTTCATTGAGACTGTCAGAGCTTGTGTGCGTATGGTTCTGGGTAGGCCTACCGAGCCATCTTCTTGCTTAGTATCGATTCGAGAGTAGTGTAGAACTTGGCATTAGATATCAGATCATGCTCAAGGGTGCATCGGCACCGACCCTTGATTGCAAGGTCGTGCTTGATGCTCTCGAGACGATGCAGGATGTAGACTGAATATATAATAGACATAATGAAAATGAGAATTTGCCTTCCGAAATATCAGAAATGGTATATAGCAGACAGAGAATATGCTAGTTATAAGACGCTACAGACATTGATTGAGAGATTGTTGTGGGAAAAGAAGAAGTGAGCCTACTAATGACCTCAGGTACCAGGGAACAATGTGCTCAGCCTGTCAGTCTGACGTACACAGGCACATGCCATATCGAAAAGTTTTACAAGTTGACTCACTATAATTAGGCAGGCACTTAATTCGTAGGTGTTTCTATACCTAGTAATCAACCTACGCGATGAGGGCTGAAACGGCCTTCTCCAGGAAGGTATGGGGTATTACATCCATATGAAGTAAAGTAACTATTATCTAAAAGGGCAATTATCCCTAAATGTTGGACATTTAATACATTTTTTATCTCTCTCCGTTCAATGCACACAAATTCATCTTTTTTTTTTTTAGGGAATCCTACTCATTACGTCTGATTACTATCTCTCCAATACCATCATATAATAAACTCTATCTAACTAAGTAGTAGGTGAGATGAGACTTGGGATATGACACCCAATTGATTCCCTCCTGTGCGTTATTAAAATCCGGAGCACATGACCCTCAGGCGACCCAGCGTTTCTTGGTCTCCCACTCCTTCAATACACCCACAACAATAATCATGCAGTTCTCCCATAATCAATTGCAGAAGACCGTTGCAGGCACGGCACGGGAAATTGACCCACATCTAGATTTGATACCCGCAGTAACTGGATTACACCTGGACGTTTCTTGCCATATTTTTCTTAAAGTTCTACGATGATGCTTAACATTTTACAATGGTGGATAAACATGGAGGGCATGGTTAGTAATGTAATTGTTATGTGTATACTATGCTTGTCGTACTACTAATATCGACGATGTGCCGTAGCAGCCGCTTGTCGAGCGTCTGATCACAAACCGACCCTATCGGTGTTGCCACTTCTCGAGCTTGACTAGTTTTATTACTAGCAATTTCTTCGGTGTCTTGAGCTCACACACTCTTCGGTCATTTCAGGTCTTTCATGATTGACGAACCTTGCATATGCCTAGCCGCTCATTCATCTCGTGAATCTCGACGTCAGCAATTGCCAAACCCAGCAGTGCTTCTTTGATCTTGTCTTCCGAGTGATTCTCTTTTCTGGCTTTCTCAAGTTTGACTCTTGCCCTTGAGACGCGTATCCATCCTTAGTAGATCCACAAAGGTGATAGTGGACGAGTATTATTCCCTATATCTTGAGCATTGCTAGCGCTTTTGGCGCTGCTGTGCGCACCCTTTCGACGTGACTTTCTTCTTATTGAAGTCAGAATCCGCCGTCTCTGTTCTTGGATCGATCTCCTTATCCACGAGTTGATTTTGTCTCCTCTTCGTGTTTGCTGTTAGGCAGCCCTGCGAGCTCGCACGTTTACTTTATCCTCTTCAGAACGTGCATCAAAGAGTCTCTTATCAATGCCAGGGTCATTTTCGCGTCTCTCCCACTGGTATTCCCTGTTTTGTTCCCTTCGCGCAATATTCTGCTCCTCGGTTCTTTTGGCCTTCTCTGGATGCTTGCGCCGCTACCTTCTGGTGTTTTGCTTGCACCTTTCTCGAAGGTTGCTCAGCTTCTCAGGTGACAAGTCGGCCCTTCATCGTCTGTAGTACGCTCGGTTTTTCTCCAGAAAAGCTAGCCGTCTTGCCCTGGCTTGAGGACTTTCTGCTTTTGTGGCCTGCTTTGTGAAAGAGCAGAGGTATATCTCGTCAATATTGCCCTTATCGGTACTCGATACGGGATTGCCATCTTCATCAGACACGGACTGGCTGTTGGAGGCAGGGACACAGCTTTCGTCTTTTTTGTTGCCACATGCAGTAGTCAACGTCTTCGTATCAACGGGAGGATTTGGGCGACCAGCTGTCTTCGGGTATTGTATGAAGCGTGTTACTTTAGACTTTTTATACCAGCTAGTTGCTTGCACACGCTAGCTCTTATATCAAAATTAGTGACCCGCACTGGCTCTAGCATGCTCGAATGTATGCATGCACCCAACCAACTGAAAGCTTTCACCATACGTGAGTGCGTCATGTCCGTGCTTGGGACATTTCGGTGCGTATGCTCCCAACATTGTACAGTATATTGCTTCTGCGAGCAAGTAATTTGGCCGTACAAAGTTGACAAGGTCTGCGTCTGGGTCATCGCCCCATGGCACGATAAACAAGGTCTTGAACTGGCAAGTCCTTGGAACAAGCTTTTGGTTCAAGACATTGTACTGGAATGAATTGCGCCTAGTACAAACAATGGCTAGACCCAAGTGCAGCAATAATCGGTGGGCTGGTATGAAACCTACACCGACTTGTCAAAGTTGAATTTTGATTTCTCCACCGACCAGTGGATCCGATTGCTGAGACTGCGTATATATAATGTATGCGGCGTGGATTATATATTGATTATATTGCTCTGGTAGATGATCTTGCTGTACGTGCCGAGTCCTTTCGTTTTCGTGTCATGCATTGGGAACGTCATGAGTGATTCGGAGACGGGCAGGCCCAGCTCATCACCACCTCGATTGCTGAATCCTTGTTATACATGGATCAACATCAATTATAAATATGATATTGCGTCCTATTAGCTAGGGCTTGATGAAGACGGTCGATGGTCATCAACAGAGTATCGAACTCGATGTAGCCGAGGTATTTCTATATAGGAAAAGCAAGAGTATATAACTTAGGAGAAAAAGAGTGCCATCATGATAGAGAAAGAGATGGAATCTTAGGAGAAACGATGAAAGGGCATCATGGAAGATGCTGAAGCGGAAGATGGCACACTGGGAGGGAAAAAGTGGAAGGAGGAGAGGGAGAGATGGGCAGCTATTTATACCAGAGAATCTCCCTTCATTTTTGGCTCCTCAAACCCAGTCACTCGGAAGATGCCAGCGTGTGAAGGAGGACAGTGCAGGCATCGTCCGCAGAAGCCCCAACGGCCATTGAATCAGCTTCAACTAGCTGGGAATGAGGCCTGTCCTACTCAGTGACGTACGCGACTGTCACTCCCACCAGGCAGATTTGCTTCACCTATCCAAGCTCACGAATCATTCATCACGGCCAGTCTGATGCCTGATTGAAGGTCGTACAAGAACCCCTCCATCCCACCTTGGCAATGCGTAGTCCACCAGGATTATCAGGGGTCATTCCAATGGCAGCTCTTCCTTCGAAGCAACCCACCGTCAAGGACGGGAGTTCCCATGGGCGAAATCCGTCTGTCGGCATCTACCATAGTCACCATGTCTGCGGCTCTTTACCCTGTGGCAAGTGCAGTGACTGACACAAGGATTTGAATGATTGATAGGATCAACCGTTGATCAACCCACCCGAATTGATGAGGGGCCAGGATGGTGACTGACATCGCAGCCAAGCGACAATAGTCGCGTTATGGTGTGTCTGAGCTTGGATGCTAGTGCAAACCCTGCATTTGATGTCAAGCTACGGAGGGCCTTCTTTGCTAGGCTGCTGATTACACTTCTTCGCGCAGCCCTTATGACTATGATACTGCCCACAGAATAATCCTGCCTTCCCTTGATCCTTCTCATATCCAGTCGTATATACACAAACCAACCAAGTCGCTCCCTCGCGTTCATATCAATCAGCACCCACTCAGCCCATGCACTCCTCCGTCTGCCGTATATTTACATGACCCTGTCCCAGCCGTCGTGGCATTCTTCCCTGGATACAGCACCACATTTTCATAGTCAATATTGTAGCACGGATGTACCTCTGAGCACGAGACCGTCGAGACCACAGACTTCGTAGTATCCACCCATCCCGTGAAATTGACAAATGCAACATTTGAAATTGACATCTTGCTTGTACCCGCATAGGAGCCGTTGTCTCCACTATCTTGGCTGATGGAAGGGCCAGCACTCGCGCCTTGTACATTGAAGTTTGAAAACAGGACGTTACGGATGCTGCCCCAGCCATCACCGCGAGGCACACCGGCACTTTCGTAGGAACTCTGGGGGACGAGGGCTCCGACCCAGGTTTTGAGGTAGGCGCTGTTGTGCATGTCTTCGTTGTAACGAATGATCTGGGTTACTGCTTGTTAGTACTGATGACTTTTGGAAGATAAGGCCCGTGAAAGTCTGGGACGTACATTGACCTTGTCCACTCGAATGTTAGCCACGCTGCTATCTTCCAGGTATTGACCCAAGCTGCCAATGGCGATGCCGTTGCCTCCTCGGCAGGTGACGTTCTGGATGTCGATGTTATAGGAGCGGGGCTTGATAGCGATGCAATCATCACCGCCTTGGTAGACGAAGTTGGTGAGCTGGATGTTGGTAGCGTCCATGGTATCTGGATACAAGATTCTAGTCAACATCAAATCCAACCTATAAGGAAGGGCAGAGAAAATCATACCGAACCCATCCGTATTCTGCACCCAGTTATCGCCCCACGGGGCATCCACAGCCGTGGCATTGCAGTAGATATTATTGAAGCGCATATTAGTCCCGTTCATGATGTTGATACTCCATAAGGGGGGATCCTTGACGTAAAAGCTGTCAACAATCACCTCAGACACGTTCCAGAAGACAAACGGCATGGGACGTCCCGGCTGCGTGTCGCCCTTCTCAGCCGTGTACCAAGTATTGCCATTGCCGTCGATACCGCCGGTCCCATAGCCATTGATGGTGATGTTGTCACCGCTGATTATAAAACCAGCATGGTGGTTTTGGAACGCAACGGGGTAGGAGTTGTTACGCCAGTAGGTGAGGTTGTCGGAAAACTGCACCGAATCAGCGTTTCACAAGTCACGAGATGAATACTAAACAGAGGTGAGCGAGTCTTACTGTCCACTTCCCTCGCCATTCGATTGCAACGTCCTTCAATGTGGGATGCAATTTCGTCGCAATCCAGTACGATTGGTCCTCAGGGAAAATAATAGTACCTCCATTGCCACACTCTTCGAACGCCGCCAGGATATTAGGGACGTCATCTCGGTGGCCCCCGTTTGCTCGGACGGTGCAGACATTGTGGTTGTTTTCCACGTTGCCAGCATGGCTAACGGAGGCCAGCCCCAGGAGCAGGAGCGAAACCGAAGCTGTTAGTTGCATCATGAAAGCGGGTGGCGCGCGTTGTACGTTTCTGGGAGCATTGGGTTCCTTTATTGAATGCTGACCGGGGCTTCCACTAGAGGTGATTGACGATCGGACCAGACTTCGGTGCTACTTCTACCGAACTCCAATTCCAAGTAATATCGCCAGTTTCCCTGTGTGGAGAAAACCCGGGGAGAGCATCACGCACAGGCGTCTGAATGACGCCTTTATGCACGATCGACGGGCTCTATGTAGGATATTCCACCAATGACGCCGGCATACCTACTAGCCTATTGCTGCGCAGCCAACCAACGCCGCACCCCTGAACGTGTGAGAAAGCTTGCCTGTTCGCTTATATTTTGATTGATTCAATCTGCCATTCAGCCGAGAACTGACTTGACTGATTTACCCCAGACTGCCCGTTAAGCCAATCGATCCGTCCCGCACGAGCATGTCAGCGATATTAATTCCTCGAAGCTAGCGACCCCTCCTCGCTTTCTGGGCAAAAGCCCGGAGGAACATTATCTCGAGCCGAAACATTTATATGGGCCTGTGGGTTTGATGGAGGATGGATATTGCTCCGTGTGGTAATTGGTGCTGCAGTGTGTGGAACCGACAAGACAGCAACCATGCGCTGGCACAAGTTTTTGTCTGGCGTGCTCGCTCTACTCCCTCTCTCAGTTGCACAAAGCTGCTGGCGCAACACCACTTGCTCTGGTCCGACCGAGAGCGCATTCTCCGGACCATGGGAGGAGAATATCTTCGCACCGTCGTCGAGAACCTTGAACCCTGAAAAGCTCTTTCTCATTACGCAACCGAATAAGACGACAGACTATGCCCCATTTGCGCTTCAAGGGAACGGGTCATTGGTGGTCTATGACTTCGGGAAAGAAGTTGGCGGCATTGTCTCTGTAAACTTCAGCTCCACGGGCAGCGGCGCACTGGGAGTGGCCTTCACCGAAGCGAAAAACTATATTGGCGAGTGGTCGGACTCGTCAAATGGAGGCTTCAAAGGTCCCGATGGTGCGCTCTACGGCAATTTCACCGAGGCCGGAAGCCACTACTATGTGATGCCGGATAAGAGCTTGCGGGGTGGATTTCGCTACCTGACTCTCTTCCTGATCACTAGCACCAATGCCACCATTCACATCGAGGATGTGAGCTTAGAGATCGGATTTCAGCCTACCTGGTCCAACTTGAAGGCCTACCAAGGGTACTTCCATTCAAGTGATGACTTGCTCAACAAGATCTGGTACACTGGTGCCTACACTTTGCAGACGAACGAGGTGCCGACCGACACGGGGCGTCAAATCCCAGCGATGGCCGTAGGCTGGGCGAACAACTGCACCCTCGGACCTGGTGATACGATCATTGTCGACGGAGCTAAGCGTGACCGTGCGGTATGGCCTGGTGATATGGGAATTGCTGTCCCTTCGGCGTTTGTGAGTTTGGGCAATTTGGACAGTGTTAAGAATGCGCTGCAGGTTATGTATGACACTCAGGTATGAGATTACATTAGTATGATTGCACTGTTGTTCAGATACTAACGCTATGCAGGACACTTCTACAGGTGCATTTGACGAATCTGGCCCACCGCTGAGCCAGAAAGACTCGGATACATACCACATGTGGACGATGGTGGGAACCTACAACTATATCCTGTACACCAATGACAGCGACTTTCTCAAGCAAAACTGGGAGGGGTACCAGAAGGCCATGGACTACATCTATGGCAAGGTGACTTACCCAAGCGGCTTGCTGAACGTCACGGGCACGCGCGACTGGGCTAGATGGCAGCAGGGATACAACAACTCCGAGGCACAAATGATGTGAGTAATGCCCTATTCAGCATACGTGCTCTTCTAACGATCTCAGTTTGTACCACACCCTCAACACAGGCGCGGAGCTCGCCACCTGGGCCGGAGATTCAGGTAATCTGTCCAGCACCTGGACCAGCCGGGCCGAGAAGCTGCGTCAAGCCATCAACGAATACTGCTGGGATGAATCATACGGTGCATTCAAAGACAACGCCACCGACACCACCCTCCACCCCCAGGACGCAAACAGCGTGGCCCTGCTGTTCGGAGTCGTGGATGCGGACCGGGCCGCCAGTATCTCTGAAAGACTAACGGACAACTGGACCCCGATTGGAGCCGTGGCGCCCGAACTGCCAGAGAACATCTCTCCGTTCATCTCATCGTTCGAGATCCAGGGCCACCTGACGGTGGGACAGCCACAACGAGCACTGGAGCTCATTCGCCGCAGCTGGGGATGGTACTACAACAACGCGAACGGCACACAGAGCACGGTCATCGAAGGCTATCTGCAGGACGGCTCGTTCGGCTACCGCTTCGACCGCGGGTACTACTATGACACGGCATATGTGTCACACTCGCACGGTTGGTCGTCGGGACCGACGTCGGCGCTGACGAACTACATCGTGGGACTCAGTGTCACATCCCCACTGGGGGCGACCTGGCGCATTGCCCCGCAGTTTGTCGATCTGCAGTCCGCCGAAGGTGGATTCACGACGTCCCTCGGAAAGTTCCAGGCTGGGTGGTCAAAGACATCCAAAGGGTACACGCTCGACTTTACGGTTCCGCATGGGACCCAGGGGAACCTCACGCTGCCATTCGTCGGCGCCGCGAAGCCGTCTATCCAGATCAACGGGACGGAGATCACCCGGGGGGTGCGGTATACCAACTCGACGGCGACAGTGACGGTCAGCGGGGGAGGAACGTACGAGGTGAAGGTGCAGTAGCAGATTACAGAAGATTATATCATTACCTACCAGAATAGTAAATAGTATACCACTCTCATTCGCCTCCCATCCCACCTAAGACCTATACTAGACGAACCGTCCAATCAGGGTAGTTCTAATCACGTGGCACTATCCCCGATCACCCGATCCGCTCACTTCCATCACGGCATCCCCATACTAACTCCAGACTTTACTTCCATCTCCAACCCAACCAATTCAGTCCACCACAACACAATCCAAAATGCCACCGATACCCCCTCTCCCCCTCCGCGCCGCCCGCGCCCAATGGCGCACCTGCGCCCAGCACTTCCACGCCTCCACCAACACCCCCAAAACCCGCCTCTACAGCACAACCCGCACCCTCCGCTCCAGCACTACCACCACTGCTAGCAGCAGCAGCAACCCCCTCCGCAGCGCCCGCCCAACCCGCAGCCGCGAACAAGACCTCGCGCGGACCAAACGCTCGATGTACATCTCCGCGTCAGGGATGGTAGTCTGCGCAATTGGCATGTACGGCGTGATCAAATCGGACGTGTTCGGTCTGGAACAAACCGCCACTACCACCGATGGCGTGGACATCGAAAACAGCACCAGCACCAGCAACAGTACCAAACTCGACGGCCCGGCGACAGGCTTCCCTACAAAACCCACCCTAACACACATCAAAACCGCCGACGGCACAACGGACCAAGTGGAGACGGGAACGAGCTCGATCCCGCATTTCCCGGCTGTGATTCATCTGCCCAAGTGGCTGGAGAGTGAGACGCCTCCTGTGGCTTCTGGGACGGATCTGCCTAGCCAGAGTGGTTCTGGGGAAGAAGGAGGGGAGGAATACCACCTACTCGGATTGGGTATTCGCACGGTGTCATTCCTCAATTTCCAGGTCTACGTTGTGGGGCTGTATGTTGCGGCGTCTGATCTGGCGGAGCTGCAATCGCGACTGGTGCGCACGGCGGTGCATCCGCCGGGTAAAGGGACGGAGTCGGTGATTGATAATGAGGTGGGAGCTACGGCGGCGACGTCGTTGGTGTCGACGGAGCAGGAGAAGTTGAGGGAGTTGTTGTTGGATGCGGAGAAGGGGGAACAGGCGTGGGATATGTTGCTCAGGAAGGATGGGTTGAGGACGGCATTCCGGGTCGTGCCCACGCGGAATACAGATTTCTTGCATTTGAGGGATGGATGGGTGAGGGGGATTACGGGACGGGCGCAGAAGTATAACAATAAGGAGGGCGGTGGTGAGTTTGAAGGAGAGGAGTTTGGACAGGCGATGGGCGAGTTCAAGGGTCTGTTTGGAGGTGGGCAGAGGAAGAGTGTGCCCAAGGGACAGGTGTTGGTGTTGGCGAGGGGAGCCAAGGGACAGTTGGATGTGTTGGTGCAGGGTGGAGGAGGAGGAAAGGAGGGAGGAGTGCTGCCGGATCGGTATTTGGGACGGGTCAAGGATGAGAGGATTAGTCGGTTGGTGTGGTTGAATTATTTGGCGGGGAAGAATGTGTCGAGTGAGGGAGCGAGACGGAGTGTTGTGGATGGAATTATGGGGGTGGTGGAGAGGCCGGTTGGGACTGTGTAACCTCTCTACTTTCTTCCTTCCATAATATTTGTGTATGTTTGTGTATGTATTATATATGATCTGATCTGATCTGATCTGATTTGAAGCTGAATAGCATCCATCCATCAATCTATCATTACTCCCCATTCACTAATTCTTAGCTTCGCAAACATAAAGATAATATTTCCATCTACAAAGCACCCGCCTCAGTCAACAATCCCTTCAACTCCTCCTTCTTCTTGCTCTGCAAGTCCGAGTTTCCACCAATGTGCTGCTGCTTGATGAAGATGTTGGGGACGGTGCGCTGCTGGGAGATTTCCTGAAGAGCGTCCTGGAGGTCGGCTCCGTCGGCTAGATACCACCACAGATATCAGCATGAATCCCAACAGCCGATAATGATGGTAGGGAGAGGGGGGAAAGGGGGAGACATACGCAGCTGATCCAACTCCAGAGTAGTGTACTTCGCGCCGAGCTCATTCAGCAAGTTCTTGCTAGCGGTGCAGTAAGGGCAGTAGGACTTGGAGAAGACGACTGCATTCATTCAATTCCATCATATTAGCCTGAGTTCTTATATATGTATATTGGGGTACAATAAGACATGATATATGTTAAATGCTGCAAAGCGGGGGAGAGGAGAGGGGGGATCATACCAACGCCATTCTCATTAATCAAGGTCTGGGCCTTAGTCTTAGCAGCGGCAGACATGGTGGGATTAGGAGCGGCAAAAGAGCCGAAGAGACGAGTGAAGATGGAGGAAATGGTGGCGGTATTGACGGGTAGTCTATCTAAAAAGAAAGCAGAGAGGGGGAAAGGTGGGGAGGGGTATTTATAATGATTTGGGGGAATCGGATCAAGGTTTCGCGGGATGATGGAATGGATCAGATAGGATGGAAAGTAAATTAAATGAATGGATGATGGAATGAGGAGAGCCGATGCTCGGATTACGCAACGTGCGCTAGGCGGATTATGTAATGAGGGGGGAAGGTGATGGCTTATTAATGGGGGTTTCTAGAACTGCAACTAGTTACGATGCTGTATACTGGAAGCTGGAATCTGAACTATACTTGTTGTCAACTGTTTGTCTATAACGGTATGCACAAAGAAAAAGAAAACAATGCATGTTCAAGGAAAGACGCGTGATGTCGTAATGACCGCTCAATGCAAGTTGCACAAACAACTGAAATCCACAGCAGCAAATAGGGAATCAAAAGATAGTAACATCTCTCTCCAAGGAATGACAAGAAGATAAAAAGGTGGATAGCTATTAAAATCCTAGTCAGATCAAACACCACCCAACTCGCTGAAAAAACAAATCCACAATGCAGGAAAATAGGTATCTTAAATGACGGACATATGCCACTCAAAAACGAATGCGTCCTCCACCCCTACATCACAATGCAGCATCCGCAGCCTTTCTCCTTCGGCGGCGGTTCCTGCGCAGTCACGACTGGCGGGCTCCATTTCGGCTGCAGTGCCGCCTGTGGTGGCTCCTGTACCCGCGGCATCGTGCTGTAGCCGGTGCCCGAGTTCGGCCGTCCGGACTCCTTGGACGGGGTCTCCAAGTTCGCGCTCTTCTCCGGCTCTGGCGCTTCTTCCTTCTCCTTCTCCTTTTCGTTCTGTTCGATCGGCTCCGGCTCCTCTACCTTCGGCGCCGGCTTCTCGGTGGGATTTGGCCCATCCGGCCCGATGGCTAGCGGAGCAAATTCACGATCATATGTGGTAGGCGTCTTGCCTTCCTTCTCCCACTGCTCCTGCTGCATGCGTCGGGCATGCGTGGGAAGAATCTGCTGGTCAGGCGGAAGACGTGGATCGGGCTTGTACATCGTCGCCAGCCATGGAGGGTCGCCTTCCGGCCGGTTAATGGGACGATTTTCAGCGGCTTTGGTAGCCCGCATCGTGCTCGACGGTGCCCGGCTTCTCGGGGTCGCCTTTCGTGTAGTCGGAGGAGCCGACGTCTTGCGATTGGTAGCACCGCCCTTGCTTGTCTTCCTACCCGCCGCAGTTTGCAGGGTGTTCCCCCGACTGCCAGGCCGGCTCCCTGCTGGGGTGATGTTCTGGGCAGAGTCCACCGACATCGGCTCACTGGCCCGACGGGGCATACCGAAAAACAAGGCATCGTCCTCTCCGTTGGTGTTTGCTCGGTTGCGCTGCCTACCGCCGTTCTCGGGATTGGGAGAGATCGGTGCAGGGCTAGTCGTGGGAATGGGAATCCGCGAAGAGCTTTTGCGCAGTCCGGGGTTGCGGTAGAAGCCAGCCGCTCCATTGGCCGCGGCCTCTTCTTGTCGACGAGAGTCCCACTTGTCGCGCTCTTCACCATCTTCGGGGAAAGTTGGAGAGCCGCTATGTTCGCGAAGCTGGGAATCACCGTGCAGACTGGGCCAGGGCTCCAGCTGTTCGGTCGGCGGGGAGGTGGCAGGCGTTCCATACGAGTCATGGTGCTTTGCGCGCGTCTTGCCGCCCTCGCCCGCCCGGCGTTGTAGTAGAATGGCAGCCTGCTGTAGCTCCTCACTTTCAATCTTGGCCAGCTTGTCGCGATGGATCCAATTGTCCTGGTCGAGCTCGTCCATATACAGCCCGATTCCCTCGTTCCGCTCGCCTTGTCTCACCGACCCCTTTCGATAAAGAGTATCCGCCGAGTCTTTCACATTGCCGGCGTTGCGACTGGCTACATCGTGTCCGTAGATAGAGCGTGAGCTGCCTGCTTCACTTCCGCGTCGGCTGTGGCTCGCTGGTGGGCGACCCCGGGAGGTCAAGTGCTCGTGAGCATAGGCGTGTCGCGAGAGGGAGGAGCTACGAGAGCCCTTGGAATTACGCTCCCTGGACCTGGCGTGGGAATCGTGGGAGGAGCGGGACTTTGAGCGATGCTTAGTACTCTACCGAAAGCCAGGTTAGCATGCCAGTCCGCGGAGGCCAGACCGATCGGCGCAATTGCATCGAGCACCGCAGAAAGGTATGTCGGGAATGTAACACACTCACATCCTGTCGAATCGGGACAGCATACTCCCACTGACCCCCATCTACGCTGGGTGACGTCCAAACATCTGTCGTGTAAGTCGCGGTAGCGGTCCCCGCCATTCCAACAGTAATTATTAAGTTTCGGTCAAGGCCAGGCCAGCTGGAACCCGTGGTGCGGCGAACGTGCTTGCGGAATAATTAAAGAGAGTGGTCACTAGGGAAATATTTTTTTTTTGCCCTTCCCGTCTTGTTCCCCGATCAGGCCATCCCAGAGCGCACAGACCAGAATCACCAACCGCGCTGGTGCTGTTTGTCTTTTGTCTCGAATACCCCCTAAGCCGAGACTCCAGCAAGTGTATGTATGTATGTACGATGTGAGGGGTAAGGTGGTTGGGAGATGGGCACGAGTCGGTGGGAAAGGGGGGGAGAAGTGGAACACGAGAGATGCTCCGAAAGGAGGAAATCGTAAACAGGCAGAGAGTGGAGAATCCGGAGCCTTAAAATTGCAGCGCAATATGTAATCCCCGGGGGTGGAAGAGGCAGTCAGGGACCGGCGGGATGGGTACCGTGGACGTAACTCCGGGCTGGGCACTATTATAGGCCGACGGCGGTTGGCAGACGGCTAGGAATGTCGGGATCCGAGAATCAGAACCGTTCGGGGGATTGGAAGAAAATGGAATAGTGTCGAGATAGATGAATTAAGGGGAAGGTTAAATGGATAGGAGAGAGAATGATGATGAAGTTGGATGAGGGGTAGAGAAGAGTCGAGGACAAACGACTGGGAGAAGAAGAAAGAGGAGGAGGCGGAGGAGGAAGAGGAGGGGAAGGAAGCCGGGCAAGGAAAAGGAGTGCTGCAAAGACTTGTGGCTGGACCGTGGCTGACACTTGGGAAGCGGATTAAAACCCTCAATAGAGGCGGTAGGGTAGAAGGGAAGTAAAAGAATCGAGGAAGAGAGACCAGTGCACTGTCCAAGGGTCCCAAACCAGGAAGAAGCCGAATGGAAGGGAAGAAGAAAGACTAAAAGATGGGAGGGGGAAGAGGAGAAGAGGAGAGAAGAGAGAGAGAAAGAGAGGATAATGTCGAGAGAAGCCAGGCAGACCAAGACACAGACGGAGACACAGAGAAAGAGAGAGACACGGGGGAAAAGTCCCAATCTCCTTCAGGATTAGCTTCCCGGTGACTATCAGACAAGCCTAGAACTGGCCTGGCCAATCACTCCGACCATCGCCGACTAGAAAAAGAAAAGAACCATTCCCAGCAAATGCCTCTAAATCGTGTAGACTAAACACAAAAGGAGTGTATCTCACTGTCGATCCATCGTTTCCCAACTTGCACCAAGTCTAAACTGCCTTTTCCCTTCCTCGTCAACGTCCATGTACTGTCTACTCCGTACTAATTCTGGACTTTTGCCAAACCCTGCAGCTGAGCCCTCACATTGCATTCCTCTCATACCATTATTACTCCTTAAAATGTTCATCTAAAGGACAGACCGATATTGAACTTCAGGTCTGCCTATTCGTTTGCCTGTCTGCCTAAAAAAATATGGTCCATAGTCCGGAGTAAATCGATGATATTTCCAGTGACGGGTCGATATGACATCGAGAACGCCAACCGAGGCTAAGGGGGAAGGGGAAACCGATCCTCGTACTAAAGTCACATCTTGTAGACTATTTTCTCGATCGGATTGTGATACATCTCTCTCATTCTGCATTTTTAAGCGAGGCCACTAGTTCAGGATCCGCCTGGTAAATGAGTAGATCTCTCATCACTAACTAGCTACCAGTCACTACTGCTGTACTCCGTACTTACTACTTCGACACCGTTAGTACTCCGTATGATCTACCCAATCCCTGCCATTTACAATCCCGCGGAACATAAGAAGCAACCATGACTTTATACAGAATATACGCATCAAACGGAGATGAGGATAACCGGGTATCTAACTCAAATCCTTAGGGGGTTAAATGCAATGATGAATAAATGGGCAGTGTTGTGTTCAACTCTGCCTGATAGTTAGCCTCACCCTTAAAGCCAAATAAATTCACAACTAACCGGCACTCATACCTCCTTGCCTTTTGCTTGACCCATGACCAGACCGGTACCAGTATCGTCCATTACCAACCAGCAACTTCAAAAACTCACCAGTTGTGCTTGGCTTGGCTTCGTGGCGACAAGCCTGATCTACGCCACGGGCGCTGACAGGCTCAACATCACGTCAAGGTTTGGTCTGACCAAGGTCATCCCCGGAACCTTGAGAGTTGTCTCCGGACTAGGATATCCTTGATTGACCAAAGTAGTTACTTGGTAGGTATGAGTGGTGGTCGGCTCGGAGAGTATCTTGCGCCCCACGATTTAGTTCACCGCATTCGAACTACTACTTGAACACGTGGTCCAAATGTACTCATGTGTGTAATGTATGTAAGTGGCAGGTACTCCGTAGAAGACAGTGATTTGAACGGACTATCGCAATCAATATCCTGCAAGGAACACACTCCCCCAACCACCAGCCCATTCATTTATCATCCGGACGCCGTCCCATGCAAATCATAGGTAAATCCGCATCGTATGTATGTGCAAGCATGAACTCAGTCGTGGTCTCGACGCACGAGGGGATTTGTCTGTTCTAGAATATGTGAGTATTCCAGGATGGCACCCGACAGACAGACCCAAGCAAAGCAAAGAAAATATAATAGCAAAAGGTTGATGTTCTCTATTTCGTTGTATTATTATGATCATCTTTCCATGGAATAATCCCCATCTCTCATGTACAGGAAAAAACAAAGCTTGCATGATTGCTGCCAGCTGCGACGCCTCAAGTCCTGTTCACCTGGTCCAGGCTGTTGAGCGCGTTCTGAGCGGCCTTGACGAGAGCCCGGCGCGCATCACGGATTTCCTGCACACCATCGGGGTTGATGTCATCCGCGTTGAGAAGAACCTGTGCCAGAATCGTCTCGGTCAGCTTCTTGTACTCGAACTCGCGCGACTTGGCATCCGGCGGTGTGTTCGTGATGTATTCCTCGCAGAGCGGGACGAGCTCCCGCTGCAGATACGTCATGAGCGCGTTCACTTGGTCGAGCGGGTTGCTGAACAGCTTCAGGCTGGGCGCCGGGGGCGGCATGCCGGCTCCGTTGGACGGGCGTTGAGGTTCGGCGGCGGCGGGAGGAGGTGGGAGAGTACTATTTGAGTCATCGGCTTGCTTCTTCTTATTCTTCTTGCCGTGGCGCTTCTTGTTCTTGCCCGATTTCTTGCGACCAGACCCCTCCTGACGGGCGGAATCCGCATTCCTGTCAACATCCGCCTCGGACAAGTCACTGGGTGAGCTCTCCCCCGGCTCCACCCCGGAGACCACACACAGCACTTCCGACTGTTGTTTGAGACCCTCCGACCGACACGGCAGCGAGTCGTTGTCCAACAACTTCCCCTTGTAGAGCAGTTTGATCCGCTTCGGATCAGGGGTGCGCGTCGCCTCCGCTGCCCGCTGTCTCAGTTGACCCACGCTGAGGGCGCCGTCGTTGATAGCGTAAGCCGGGAAGTGCAGATCGTACTTTTCCTTGCGGTGTTTCAGAATAAGAGTGTCGGGCTCGGTATCCTCAGCCCCAGCCCCTGGGTATTGATTGCGATACGAGTTCGCGGGTGGGTCGACGATATCATCTTGTGTGATGTAGCTGTAGTCGTTGTCGGTGACTTGGGGGGCATTATCGACGTCGGTGTAACCGCGGCGCCAGAAGTTGGCGAACGGAGTGCGCCAGGACATGACGAGAACGACAATTGTACAGACGATGAGGGTGTAAGCAACGGGTGTGGTGTATGCACTGTCTGAGTGGTCCGCGAGTAGCTCGGGCCAGGGCGTAAGCAGGCGCAGGGGAGTCGAGTCTTTGGCTGATGAGAGCGTGGCCACGAGTTGATGGTGGAAAGTGTGCAGAGACGGAGGAAGGTTGGTAGTGACGTGGTCTAAGTAGGAAGCACAAGTCTCGCCCAGCGAGGACAGAGAAATGTGCGAGAGCAGCTGGCTCATGGATTGATGGCCAGGGCACGAGGCAATGAAGGGGGATGACGACAGGGGAAAGGCGTGTTTGAGGTCATGGAAGATGGCCACTTTAGCTCCGGAACAGGCAGATAAGGCGGAGAGGGCCTAATTTTTTTTGCCGCAGCCGCAAATCCTGCGGTGGAGCAGCTGCCCGCATCGGAGTTGCGCAGTCAACTTAGTGTGTGTTAGTTACTTTGGCTCAAGGCAGACAGGCATCTTCCTACTGTATTTACCACTCTGATCTCCTGACAAGGCTGCTGTGCCTTTCTTATTGCTTTTTTCTTCCCTTTTCTTCTCCTCACGCGATGAAGGATACTAACACGAGCACACCATGTGGTCCTCAAGGCTTACAGGGGAAAAGCATAATCTGCCAAGCCAGTGACTCAATCTATATTCTTCCCACCCAGCCAACTCTGATACTATACCAATAAAAGTTCACTGAATAGATATACCGCATCAAAGTACAGTAAACAACTAACAGACCAAACCAAATCAACCTACACACAATACCCTACTTTATCCTCTCTTTGAAATCATAGGCTACCAGTTCATTTGATCGACCGCACGTGGCATGCACTACGCACATCAGATTGGGTTTCATTCTTTTCGCAGAAATCCCCGCCGCCTAATCTGATAGCGCATTCCTCAAAAATCCCAACTAAGACGCTTAGTTGCTTATCTTTATTCATTTCCCCCTGGAGCCTTATAGGCAGCAAATCGTGCTGAGTGGCAAATAGTTCGTGAGGGAACAATGGAGCTGAAATGAACTTTACCTACCTACTAACCGATCGACACGATCCAGATCAAGCCCAAGTCTGGCAGATGTCAGACTCCACTACAAACTAATACGAGGACTTGGACCCCGCTCGCCAGAAATCGAAACTCACTAAGTAGCATACCAGTATAATAAAGTAGTACTTGGTAACACAATAGTTTGTTACAACCAGCTAGACTTTGTATTGCCGTAGTTCGGGGAGAGTTGTATGTCGACTTTATTAATTATCAGGGATCACTTCGTATCTATCACTTACGCCCGAACCAGTCCTTATAGAGGATATTGAGAAATAGTTATTGCATGAAATACCCTATCAGGCTTACTTGACTACCCCCCTTTTCTAAGTAATAAGCAAGTCAAGTTGATATGCATATGCATACTAACTATATTACCAGCAGGTGCCAGGTACTAAATAGATACCTGTACCTACCTGCTGTATCATGCTGGACATCATGGTAGATTTAGCTTAGCTTAGCTTGCTTGCTTGCTTACCTGACGCCCCTGCAGCGTGATCGACACGACACTAACTGTTGACGAGTGGGTTAGCAAGTTAACTATCTGGGTTTCCCGCAGCCGTTTGTGGTCGGGAGAGACGAGATAAGTTTAAAATGCAGTAGTAGGTGGCTAGGTGCAGGTAGAAGTGATTAGGTATCTGTGACACTGATGGTAATACTAGTAGTATACCCACTGGATACATATGGTCTGGTCGACGCTGTTTAGTGATCCGTGGCTAGGTGTGAAGCGGCTGCAATAGTCTACAAAGTACTCCGTATAGATAGTAGCCAGGATAAACGCAAAAACTGTCATTGTTAGCTATATATACTATGTACATCTATATAAACATTATCCACGTAAGAGTGTCTACCAGCAAACGCCTTCGCCATGCAGCAAGTTCAGGTTACATTTACCGACCGGTCAAGTTTTTCTTACAGTCGAACTCCGCCAGGTGCTGGTCGACCACCAAACCACCTCGCAAGTCCACTATTACCCTCATTGCTTTCGCTGCCCATCCATCTTGGGAGACGGAAGGAGTCCCCCTGCAGCCACTGGGGCTTGCTGGCGGTTTCAAACGTGTTCCTCACTCGGTGGGCAAAGGACTGGAAGAAGTTATCTTCATCTTCGTCGTCTTCCATCAAAGGAGTGGTGGCTGGTGTTCCTCGGGAGGCCCGAGGCGTTCGAGAATTCTCCAGGAGTGCGGTCCGGGAGGAGGAGAAAGCCGGCGTGTCATCGTCGATGCGACGACTAGACGGGCGAGGTGACCGACCGCCACGAGGCGAGAGTCCCAAAGAGCCGAGGCCGTTGAGCTCCCGGTCGATAAGATCACGCCCCTCCCGCCACCCGCCTAGCCCGTAGCCACCAGGGTTATTCTCCAGATCATCATCTTCTTCTTCCAGTAGACCCCAGCTGCAGATATTCTGGACGCGACCGTAGAGGTTGAAGAGAGTGGCAGCGATGGGAACCAGAATAAAGACCGGAAAGAAGTAGTCAAAGCCCTTACCGAGCGGGGTAAGGTCAATGAAGCGGCCAAGGAACTTATAGAAAGTGGTGCTCTGCCGGACGGACGTGGGCAAGAAGGTCAGGAAATTGTAGGCGATGGGAACAGTCAGTCTGGCCACTAGCCCCGCATACCAGCAGGCGCTCTCCCCGTACGTGTTTCGACGGACCAAAGCACGGTTGCCCCACACTTTGGCGTCGTTGACACCCACCAATGCTGCCGAGCACATGTACAGCAGCCAAGCAGAGGCAATCAATTGGCGCCCAAACTCGACCGGTGCCGGCTCCTTGTGGTAAGAAACCACCGAAAGCGTCACAACAGATAGCCGAGGCGCCAAGGACTTGACCAACTCCGACCAGACAACGCACACGGACGCTGCCGAGAAGACTGCGCCTAGCCCAAGTCGTACGTTTGGAACAACATGCACGTAAAGATGGTACCGCATATAGGGACTCAGGAAGTTTGAACTCGGGAGCCAAGACGATCGATGAGGGGAGTGAATAAACTCGAGCTTCTTAGATGCCGACGAATTGATGATTGCCTGCATGTCTGCTGCGGATAGGACCAAGCGATCCCACTCGTCGACGAAGCGAGCCTTCTGATGCCGGGCGCGCTGAAGACGTCGGGTCAAGTCCGCAAGGTAACGTTCAGTAATGACGGCAGGGATAGTGCCGGGCCCATCCGCACTTTCCAGGAGCCCGGAACGCAGTTCAGGCGGGTTCGACGTCTCTGCCAATTCGTCAATCCATTCCTGAAAATCGCGAGCGGTGCCCGTTTTGCGGCGCTGCAGTTGAGCAACCTGCGACTCCAAGCTCTCCAGATCATTGATCGCGTCCATCAATCGGTCATGTAGCTTCGGTGCATGTGCTTGGATCCTCCGCAGACGACCACTGACGTTGGCGTTACGGAAGAGCGTGCGGGGAATGGAAACAAGTCCGTGACCCATCAGATAGATGGCCAGAACCAGACCCCAAACATACGCAAGAGCCATCACGAGCGTCTTGATCGATGTGAATTCAAAGCCATTTTGGATCGAAATGTAGATCAACCCGACCGTTGCACAGCACAGAACAATCAGTTGGTACCGCGCATTGGAACGGATGGAGTATTGAATGCGACCCTTTGGGTCACGGTAGCCGGAATCAATGTATTCTCCGAGTAAAGGAAGGATGGCCCTGAGAGAAAGCAAAGAGAGTTAGTATTGACCTAACTTGTGACGGTCGCGACCGAACATATAGTGCTGCACATCACCTACCATGTCAGCACAAAGATTAACCAGTAAGCAATGCGCCAGGAGACGAGAATTAGACGGTCGGGTAGCCAGATAGCCGTGGGGCCTCCACCATCGCGTGAGCTTGATGCTAGGTCAATTGGAACCAGAAGAACTACACTGGCTGGAAGCGCGAGTGCGAGGAAAACGGGGATGGAAAGGTAGGCCGGAGTCGCGCGGAGAGTGAGAAAGCGCCGCAGAAGCAATAGAACAAGCACAGAGATTGTAAGAAGGGCCAAAGTAAAAAAGACACTGGACCCCACGGGGACAGGTGATGCGAAAATCATGGCGATTTCGGAGGGGCGTTCGACATGCGGCAGCGGACGAAGAAGGTAGGAGAAGTGACTAGTAGTACGGGGAAATCCAGGGTCTTGATCGATCGGATCAGTTCAATCAATAATAATCATCGTAAGTTAAAACTAAAAGAGGGACTTTTTGACCCAAAGATCCAGGGGGGTTGCAGAAGCATGCAAAGAAGGTTTTGAGGTTAGACAGGACGCAGAAAAAAAGGGACCGAACAGATAGAGAGTAGATTATGGAAACGAGGACTGTTTTATGGATCATCTCATTTCCCAAAGCTCGTCGTTGTTGGTCGATGCTAATCAAAGTGCATCCATCTGGTGACGACAGCACCCGCGTCACGTGGTATCACCTGACGTGTCCCGCTGCTAAAAGAAGCAACAGGCGGACTCACTAAGGTACTGTTTAGTCAGGTCCACTTTGGCTGACGCTTTTGCCCGCATTCGACACTAGTCCGATGGAGACGGACGGATGATCACGGCGGTGCCTGCGATCGACTTCCGTGCCTGGTCCGTCACCCGTGGGGGTCGTGAAACGGCAAGGCAGGACTCACGGTCGTGTTGAGATATATCATCCCAATCTATCACTTGCTTTGCTTTCTCTTTAGCATACTAGATCTTGTCATAAACGCCATAATTTCTACCTTATATCGGTAAGTTCATGGCCAATACATCGGCAAATACAATACCGATCCCGACCACTCCGAAGCACCGCATGTTTCAGCCGCCGCTTTCCCTGCTCACTTCGTTCCTCTTTCTAATCTGAAGTTTGAAGGAGCCTTACCTTCATACTCCCCGCCACCCAAACTCTGTCCATGGGACTCTTTTCCCTGGGTTCATAAACAAGGTTCTTGTACGCAGAGATAGCGATCACAAGCATGGCTTTGTCGTGATCAGGGGAGCTGTGGTGTGGATAGGGAATAAATATGCTTACATTTATAGCAAACCTCTTTGATGAAATAGAAAAATGACCCAAATGGTAAATCGATAGACATGGAGTGGAAGGGGGAGGCAGCATTGACACCCACAGGCACCTTAGTGAGTAGGTGGTACGGTCGATTGGCAGATGGCCATGGCTTCTATTCGCGCATCGGAACTTAGTTGTCTTTTTTTGGTCGGCCGCGTACGGACACTAGGTGCTATTACTTCATTTGGTTCAATGTCTGCAAGGTAGACACTCTCTTTATTGAGCTAGCAATGGATAGACCGGAAAGCAACAACCGGAACGTAAAGATCAAGTATTGTAGGACAAGACGAGTTACCGCACTTCCATCCACACAGACAGACAGCTTGCTTGGTAAGGCTCCTGTTAAGACTTGGGACCTTCACGATACTTGAATTTATTTGGACGCAGGAACATTTCAGCAAATACTACGGAGTACCTTATATACAATACAGTGTATCCAACTCGCAAAAGACTTCAGTTCTTCTGACTTCAGCTCGCCCTCTTTTAATATTGGTGCATGCTATCTACTAGACTGCTATCTAGTCTAGTCCCTGGGTAGGCTATCGTGCCGCGGAACCAGAGGGATTGCTGGTTAGTAGTGGGGCAAAGAGTACACGCGCCTCTAGAAAGTCCGATTGAGTAGCGGTAGGAATTATGGATGGAACCGGGCAGCCGCTTTCGTAGTAAAATCCATATTATACAGAAGCGACAGCCTCCCATTTGGTAAACGACTTACCGACTCGGTGGATATTTCACTTAAAGTGAGAGGACACATCCGTATTCAATGCGGAAACATCAAGACGAAAAAGTCCTTTTGAAATTCAGAGGGTCATGCACATTGATTGGGCCAGGCTTGGGAGAGGGGCGAGGGGAGACCAACCGACTTCTACTTCAGGCTGAGTGCTACTATGGTCGGTTCCTGTGCGGGATATTGAGACCATTGGAAGGGTAGGGTAAAAAGAAATCAAAAGAAAAAAAAAAAAAAAAAAAAAAAAAAAAAAAAAAAAAAAAAAAAAA